>NC_056524.1:153308273-153329611 GCF_019175285.1 Sceloporus undulatus | reverse complement strand
TCGGTTGGTACGCAAACTTATATTATAATAAAGAAAAAATTGACAAATAATTTAATAATCACTGTGTAAGGAAACCGTTATTATGGATTTGGGAAAAAGTTAGGGGGAAAATGGTGAAACAATTACATTAGAAACCTCCCCATAGGAAGCATTTCTCTGGAGAGAGAAAGGAATAGTAAAGGATTGGTTTAAGTACAAAGATTTATTAGTGAAAGATGGGAAAAATTTTAGATTTAAATCAGAAGAAGAGCTAAGAGAACAAAACTATAAAATACACTGGTATTTAAATTGGCAACTTAAAGAAAGATTTAGAACAGATCAGAAGGAAAATATAATCACAAAAGAGGAGCCAGAATTGGAAAAATTACTAAAATCAGATAATAAAGGACTTCTTTCAAAACTATATAAATATCTATTAAAAACAGAATTGGAAAAAGAGATAAGAATAACATGGTAGCTTGGGCCCAGAATTTTGGATATAATATTGAATTAAGCCAATGGGAACTTAATTGGAACAAACGATTGAAATATACAAGAAGCCAAAATATCAGAGAAAATTAGTATAAAATGTTCTATAGATGGTACCTAACACCTGATAAATTGGCCAAAATATATGAAATGAATGATAAATGTTGGAAATGTTTAAAAGAAAAAGGAACATTTTTCATAGTTGGTGGTCTTGCTCTATAGTTAAAAAAATATTGGCATGAGATTGATAAAGCAACGTGTAGTCTGTTGAAAATTAAGATACAATTTAAACCAGAAACTTATTTGCTGAACATAATAGATAATAAATTAGAAAAAAAAAACCATGGTAGAATAATTTTTCATTTAATCACTGCAGCAAGAATAGTATTGGCGTGTTAATGGAAAGAAGAAAATATTCCAGACTTAAAAGAATGGACAGAGAAAATTTACGAACTGGCCGAAATGGACAAACTGACAAGACTATTGAATGATGAGGACATGGAAGATTTCTTTAAAGAATGGGAAAATGTGACTACCTTTTTACAACAAGAAGAAGATGAAATATGTATAGAAGGCTTTAAAGATTAAAGGATTTTTGAGAAATAGTGACATATTGTAATAGAATTATAATAATGATATATGTATAGATTAATAATTACAGAAAACAGTCAAGAAATTCAACAGGAAACTAGAGTTTTTCTTATATAAAAAGGTTATTAAGATGTAGCACACAGAATATAAAATATAGAGAAAAAGATAAAAAGGATCACAAATGAAATGATAAAGATTGTTTTCATGTACAAGATAGGAAGGATTTGTTTTAGTCTAGTGTAAGATGTCTAGTTAGATGTGAGATGTTAAGTGTTAGAATGTCTATAGTTAATGTGGTTTGATATTTGTTAGTATTATCTTTATAAGATTTAGATTAGATTTAGTAAGAGATGTTATTAACTTAGTTTATGTAGTGTTGCTTATGTAATTTGTGTTGGGTTGTTTGTGATTGTTTGTCATATTATTTCAATCCTCAATAAAAATGTAAAAAAATAATAATCTTGGGTTGTGTTTGTATTAATTATCCAGACCAAGCCAGTTTTCAAACAAATACAAAAACTTTATTGAAATAACAGAAGTATTTTAAATATCTTTTATATACAGATGGTATTGCATCTTTACTTGGCAAAACAGTTGTAGATTTTCACTACTCTCTCTCCCAGTAATAACCTAAAGTCAGCCACTCAGGCTACGCAATCCCTCAGGATCGTTCTAACCCCAAATTCCCTTTCTAGAGTTGGGTTAACTCCGAGTCCCTTAAATGCAGACTCTTTCTAAAGCTAGTCCCCCTCTGGACTTAATAAGATAGGTCAGGTTATAAGCCCCTTTCACTAGGCTTAACCGTCAGTTTCCCTCTGGAACTGCTAGAACTGTGTCTGTTCCTTGGACTCAGCACCAACTGTCTCTCTCAACTGTCAACATTACAACTGCCAAAACCAACTGACACACGGAGTGTCCAAAGGTCCCAGCCCACAGGGCTATCATTCCACCACTCTTTGTCATGGACTAGCCACAGACTGACTGCTATTCAGAAAGCATCAGCCGACTCAGTTGCTATAACACATTTCTTTTTTACTAAAGGGGGCCTATTTGTCCCATCCACCTTGAAAGTGTTTAATGCTGTCTGTTGCACACCTTTTAGGTGCTTCTGGTATTTGAACCAGTGTCAAATGTTCCATTGATCCACCTCCACTAACCTCCTAGTCACTATGAGCCAGAATGAGGCGAAACATTCCTTTAACAGTCCAAATTCTTCTGCGGGGTTGGAGGGGGAAGCTTGTTGTGTGGATGCCATAGCTTATGAACCAGCAAGCTTTGTGGCTTCCCACTTCATTGCAGCCAGTGCCACTGGTTAGTACAGCAACCCTAGGGCTCAACATATCATCCACTGTATGTTCTTCCAATGGCCAGCCTTCCTCAAAAATCTCCTGATGCGTTTTACTAAACTAGGACAGGAGAGATTTGCTTTATCTTGTCCTTTTCTTCTCCCGACAGCTTGCCCGAGTGCTAAAGAGAGACTTTAATCCCACTCTCACCCTTGCCTTTGATGGATTTGTTTTCCTTCTTTACAAAGGGCTTCTGCTTTCAGGAGCCCTGGTGGCGCAGTGGTTAAATGCCTGTACTGCAGCCACTCATTCAAAACCATAAGGTTGCGAGTTCAATAGCAGCGAAAGGGCTCAAGTTCGACTCTGGATTGCATCCTTCCAAGGTCTCTAAAATGACTTCCCAGATTGTTGGGGGCAAATAGTTTACAGTTGTAAACCGCATGGATACTGTTAGTTCAGTATGAAGCGATATATAAATGAATCTCTTTGTTTGTTTGTTTTTCACCTTGATCAGAGGAGGGAAAGGATGCCCACTTAAGGAGGGAAATAGTACCAGCTGGAAGCATCTCATTTAGCTGAGCACTGGATCCCATCCCTGGCAAACCTCTCTTGTTCTTCAAGGTGTTTCATTAAGTGCTTCCCACAAGTTTGCAAAACTACATCTGCTACCATAGGAACGAGGCCCTTAGTTATTGAAAGACCTAAATGCCTTGGAACCCCAGTACTTGAAGGAGTGCTTCCTATGGACTCGTCCACCTAAGGAATAAAGTCTTTTGGAGAGGTCCTCCTCCACGTCCCACCAGTGGGCTCTGTTTATGGCCTTTTCTACTAGGGCACCTTCAGGGCTCCAGTTGGTACCAACACTGATTTCATTGAATGCCAAATAAAACATGGCTTTTGGCTTCCCTGTGCCATTGGATTTAATCCACATTTGTGCATGTGTTTGGTTTCAAATTGTTGGATAAGGCTGACGACTCTTCTGTTTTAATTTGCCCTATTATTCAATCAATCTTTATTAATGCTTAAGCCAAAGGCCATTCGCATGATAAAATATAAAACCAATGACAGCAATTCAGAATTATAAATTATTCCATCAAATAACATCCACATTTAATACATAATATACTTCCAGTCAATTAAATAAGACAACGTTAAAAAAACCACTTCAAGGTTTGAATAAGATCATCCACCTAACAATCGTTAAAAACATTTAAAAAAAAACAACTTCAAAGTTTAGATAAGGTCATCCCCCTGACAATCAACTGCAATGTCTGCTATTACCCTTGCCCGAATTTTGATTGCTGCTGAGGTAAACAGTGAAACTTTATAAGTTACCTTAGAATCAATATCAGACAGGAGATAATAAATCTTTTCGGAAATGGTATTAGACTGTAAATTGTACAGAATAGATCCCATAAATTTAGTTCTTGGACCAGTATATAGTGAGCAAGAAAACAAATAATGAGACAAATCCTCGATTTCTGGGGCTCCACAAATACATAAACGGGAATCCTTAGGTGTATGTGAATATCTGCCATCAATCATGGCTGAGGGCATTGTTTGAAAGCAAAGAGCTGTAAAAGCCTGTCTAAGCTTTAGAAATGTAAGATTCCCTAGGTAAACAGCCATCTGATGGTCCAATTTATATAATCTAAACCATTTGGAAAATGTCAAATTATTAATAGCCAGTCTATCCAGATACACATCATGGTTAAAAATATATTCACCGAGTTTCTCTCTTGAATTCCAACTGGAAGAATTTTCAATTAGAGCAGGATATGATTCAAGCAGCCTCTGGTGTCTTGAGCTCCAGACTTTGCAGCTTGATAAATATTGGAAACACAACTTAGGAAAAACCTTAACCGTAGAATCTTTAACAGATCTCCAGCAATTAAGTAAAGTAAAATGAATGCGAGCTCTAATGGAAGGGAGGCCAACCTCAGCCCGGACCAAGGCTGCAGGCGTACCAGGTGGGAGTAGGAGCAATTTCCTGAGAAACGTATTCTGGATGGCCTCCAGTTTGACCAATTGGGAATCATCCCAACCCCACACAGCAGCGCCATAAAGAATCTGGGTTATAACTTTACTCTGAAATATTTTTACAGCAGGTGTAACTAGATGACCCCCCTGCCTGATTATAGAATCTAAGGATTGCTCCAATTGATCTCACAGCTACTGCTCTACTAGCTTCTATGTGGGACTTCCAAGAGAGGTTTTCTGTGAAGTAAATGCCGAGATACTTAAATTCTCTGCATTGTTCAATCTGATGACCGTTAATAGAACAACGAAAATCAGAGTGTCTTTTCCCAAAAACCATTACCTTTGTTTTATTATACAGTGCTACCTCGGGTTACGAAATTAATTCGTTCCGCCGCGCCGTTCATAACCCGATGCATTTCGCAACCCGAAAAAGGCTTTCCGCTAGCGCTGGAAAGCCGCGCGTTTGAATTTCGCGCCGAAAAAAAATTCATAACCCGAAAAAACCTTCGTATCCCGGAACAGTTTTTTCCTATCTAACTTTTTCGTATCCCGGAAATTTCGTAACGCGATCAATTCGTATCCCGGGGTACCACTGTAGTTGATAACAAGCTTTTCCTTGGAACAAAATGCCTCTAGTTTGGAAAGTAACCTTCTCAGACCTATACGTGTAAGTGAAATTAAAACCATGTCATCAGCATATAACAGAATAGAGATCTTTTTTGATCCAAGTGTAGGTGGAAAAAATTCTGGGCCAGAAAGTGCTGGGATGATGTCATTCAAATATAAATTAAAAAGTGTTGGTGCCAAAAGGCATCCTTGTTTAACTCCAGAGATACCAACCAGAGATACCAACTCTTATCCTTGCTGTTGTATTGGTATAAAGTTCCTTGATCAGAAACAATAAGCGGTTATCTATATTAGTATTGGCCAGTTTATGCCATAACAAGTTTCTGTCAATTGAATCAAAAGCTGCTGCTAGATCAATAAAGGCAACAAATAGATGTTTTGTAGTGCCTTCGATTCCTTTCTGGGCTAAATAATAAAGAGTCAGACAATGGTCAATAGTACTCTGGCCTTCCCTGAATCCAGCTTGTTCAGGATAAATAATCTGGTTATTAAATTCCCAATCCTCCAGTCTATTTAATAAATATCTACTATATAGCTTAGAATCAACGTCCAGAAGGCTTATGGGTCGATAGTTATTAGGATCTTGCTTATCTCCCTTCTTATATATGGGGACAACTACGCTCTGTTTCCAGCCTACTGGAGTTATCCCAGTATTATTGATTTGGGTAAACACCTTAGCCAATATTGGAGCCCACCATTCAGAAAAGTTTTTATACATTTCTGGGGGCATCATATTTTCTCCTGGGGCTTTATTCAATGCCAGAGCTGCAATCAGCTTTTTTATCTCAGACTCTGAAACCGGGGGCCATTGAGGCAGATAGGTAGTTTTTAAAACAAAAAAAGAGTGATGCTCTGCATTTGTAGCTCCATAGAGTTTACTAAAATGGCTATACCATTGTTGTGATGTGATATGCCCAACAATAACCGGTCTAATCCTATTCATGCCAGAAGCAGTAATATCCCAAAACTGTTTCTCGTTCTTTTCTGTAACAGATTGTGCTAGTTGTTTCCATTGTGTTCTAATATATTCATCTTTTTTGTGTTTTAAGAGTGCCTTATAGGATGACCGCATAGAAGCTAAGATGTCAGGAGAGATATTATCGTTGTTTCTAAGTGCCTGCCGAGAGCACTTCATCAGTGCTTTCCGAGTACTTCGACATTCCAAATCAAACCATCTGTTAGTTACTACCGTGTTGGGATTAAATTGTTTGTTACTCACCAACTTGGGCCTAAGCATTTGAATGATGGTTTGGAAAATATGTAAAATATCTGAAGTGGAATTTAAAATAGCTGATTGTAGGGACTTAAAGGTAATACTCTCCAGCATCTGATGGACTGAGATGCCCAAATTAATTGACCACCGTATTCTCTGTTCTCCCATATGAATTCCATTTAGATTTAAATTTAAATTTTGGGGAGTACAAGGGGGGTGAAATGACCCAGTATTAAATAATAATGACAATGGGAAATGATCACTTTCAACACGATTAATAACTTCAAATCTACAAATATCAGGAACCAGATTTGCAGATACTATTATATAATCTATTGTACTTGTTCCCCTGTTGGTAACATAAGTATAAGGACCCGATGTCAGATCATAATGGGTTCCATTAAGGCACTGCAAGCCATGCAAAGAAAGAACTTCTATAAGCTTTAAGCCAGCTTTGTTAGTAATTATATCTTTTGAGACCCTAGGGACAGGTACAATATAAGCAGTTGATCCTTGGTTAGTACTCTCCACCTGCCTTGAGTCATTTCCAATTCTAGCATTAAAGTCTCCACAGAGTAAAAGCCTTGTAGAGGGATATTGACTCTCCAAAGAAAATATGGTTTCAGATAAGCTATCCCAAATACTATTAGGACCTACGTTCTTTGCTAAGTTAGGGGGAAAGTAAATATTTATACAAATTAAGGAACCAAAACACATGCTCTTGATGACAAGCACTTGTATACAGTGTGGAAAAGCACTAGTTATTGGTTGGATCTCAGCTTGCAAATCAACAGATATGAATATTGTGAGACCACCACTACCACGGCCTCTTGTACAACTTTTAACTGCGGGAACAGAAAATGCTTGAAATCCATAAAGAGATGGCAAATTAGTTTCAAGAGCCCATGTCTCTTGTAAACATAGAATTTTAAAAGTTTGAAGGTCATTTGCAAAATCTGCGTCATGGAACTTATTTCCCCAGCCCATGATATTCCAACATAATAAGCTTAGTTGTCAAGCTGGTGTAAAGTCCATGTCATCACCAATGTTCAAAAGTTCTGTTTGAGCTGGATCCTTTTGTTTGTTGGATGCTTCATGCAGAGAGGGTACAGTGTTAACTCTCTTAGGTTCCAAAGGTTGTACTGGAATTATAGTTGTAAGGTCCTTTTTATTCATTGATAAAAGAGCATCAATAGAACTCATATCTAAAGCCCTCTCAACATCAGGGACCTCAGCAGTAGTTATTGAATTCCACAGTGGTATGGCCAAATCCTTTGTAGTAAGCAGCATATTTTTAAGGTCGTCCACTCTGGATGTGATGTCATGTTGTTCTATATTAATTATTAAGTCGCTTGAATCTGTGGCCTGTTTCTCTGTGGGTTGCCTCTCTGCCGTACTGTTGAAAGTTTTAACTGAATTGGGCTTCGGTGTGGTCTTACTCAAGGTCCCTTTAGGGATTCCTTTAGGAATTGTCAAGTGGGCATTACTTTGATCTGCAAGTCCCCCACTACCATGCTTATTAGGGAACAGAGGAGATATAATTTGATCACGAAAAACCTGTGCTGGAATTATTTGGAATTTGAATAAAAAGGGTTTCATTTTCAACAACATGAGAGGAATTGTAGATTGTTCAAAAGTTAACAAGATTCGCTTATGAGCTGATATATTAGGAAGCCATTCCACAGCAAGGATATCAATGTCGTAGGAGGGCACCTGTAGAAGTTGGCTCAGCGAAGATCTAATGGTTCCATTGGACCTCCATCTGCCGTTGTTTATACTGTTATAAGCAATTTGCAACATAACTTGGTTTACTTGTAGAATCCTGCTGTGGTTTCTTTCCCCCATCTCCTTAGAAGTTACTGGTAGACTGCCTCTGGGGTTGTTGATAGTGGGAATCCTCACTTTACTAGATATTTCTCTGTTGACATAATCTAAATTCTCTTTTGCCACTAATTGCTTCTGCATGAAAGTCTCGAAAGAATGTTTGAGAAGCTCTACCTGATTAACAATTTTCCCTAAGCGCTCATAAATTGAAATAACAGTATGAGCTGTTAAAAGGCATTGTTTTGTCACGAAATCAGGAGGATTTAACTTGTTTTGCTTTGTGAGTTGTTCCTTCTCAGTATCTGGCAGTTTCTCCCATACAGACTCATTTAATTCCAAGGACACCCCTTCATGAATGTTAGCCGGCTCACACCCTGGAGATACTAAAAGTTCAGATAAAGGCTCATTTTCTTTTCCCAACACAAGAAAGTTGTTAACAGTTGGAATTGTAAACTCCAAGTTTGAGTTTGCCGATGTAGTTGGAATACTCACAGTTTCCTCATTAACAAGTAAGTCATCGATTTTAAGCTGTTTGGAAGCTTTGTTATGCTTGTTTGTATCAGGGCTTGTTCTAAAGCGTTTTTTGTTGACCATATCAGTAATTTCACCAAACACTGGAAGAGCAGCAATGACCAATATTACACGTCGCTGAGAAGTAACTTTCAAAACAAAAATACAGTAACCAAATAATCAAGTAGAAATAATAAAACAAACAGAGAACTTCGGAGCTCATTAAAAACACCTCCTATCACACCGGCGCCATCTTGCCTCCCCCGCCCTATTATTGGAATATAGGTTTACCCCACTTAAATCACACTTCTTTAAATTTGCAAAGAGATCTTGTGGCACCTGTGAGATTTTCTCTTTCAAGCTCTCGTTTCCCTTCTTCTTTTTCTTGACCAAATCCAGCAGGTAGTTGAGCTGGGCTTGGAGATGCTTCTCCTGTGGCATTTTGTCTGTCTCGACTGGCAGGATCTTGGATGGGAAAATACACAAAAAGAAAAGAAAATCCCACATGTTTTCTTTTAAAAAAAACCCTCCCAGAGGCAGGCAAGCAAGGGTTGGAAGGCAAGATTCTGAACCCGATGGGAACATTGTTTTCTGCAAGCAGTTTGTAGGTGATACATCTGGTTCACATGGTCATTATGGTATGAATGGTTGTTCCTTTCTAATAGGAACTCCAAAATGATTGCACAGTTTTTCTGCCTGTCATTCTATATTAATAAGTATAACAATGAGAGGTAACAGTTACCTAAATGTAATGATACAATAAACAAACAAATGAATTTGGACAACAATCTCCAAATCCACTAAAACAGCAAAACCCAGCAAGACAAATCATTTCAACCTGTGTACCTTTCTACAAATAGATGCAGGAGGTTTAAAGGGAAATGGGTCTATTTTTGTTGAAGTATGCAATGCAGATATTCCACATCCCCAACCAAAAAGCTAGATACTCAAATATTCCACTGAATCTGTTACCTAGTGTGTTTATTTTTGTTAGGAATTCTCTTGCTATATTACTTTTTTCCCACCAGTAAGGTGGTATTTAAATCAACCTGACTTGCCTCGTAAAATTCATTGCATGGTTCTCACTAAAGACAAAAGCCTGTGTCCCATTGAGTCTAACCGCCTAGTGGTTTCCATCCTAATGGGACAGTGAATCCATGTTGGTTTTGATGTTGACTGTCCAAAGCACTGAATTTATTGGGGAGAAGAGAGTTTAGTAACATGTTTAGAGTGGATTTAATGCCTGACTGACTCAAAAACCTCCACTCAGCCAGACAAACTTATAAATTAAATGGCATCCCCATTGGACTCAATGGGATATAGGACTGTAGGGTTAGGTTCTGAGCTTGGCCACAAAGATAATGCAGACAATGGACTGGACCACAGGGATCATGATTTAAAATTATTGCTCCAGGCTAGACTCCAAACTTTCTTAGGAGTGTGGGGAACCAGCAAAATGAAATTTCTAGATCTTCTTCAAGCACTTTCTCTTCTCTTATTCTATTTTTCTGCCTCTACTTTGTCAAGCCTCTTCTATGGAGTGCAGTTAAAAACAAAATGGATTGCAAATCAGATTGTAAAGTTGGAGTTTGATTTTCTCTGGCAGGTCTCAAAATTAAGCTTCAAGTTTTGCATCATCACTGCATCAGTCCTGCCCTGCTTTCCTCTATTTTAAGGGTAAATTCTCGGTGGGGAGAAATAACTCACTGTCATTACAATACAGCCAGATGCAAACATGCTGCCCAAACCTAAAACACCACAAAAAATCCATGAAGCTTCTTCTTTACCTTGTCAATTAATTTCAAGTCGTGGTCAGATGTCATCAGTTCCAAGTTCCTCTTGTCATGTTTGTCTGTTCCAAGGAACAAATGCGAGTCATCCTTCAAGTCCCGGTCGTCATCATAAAGGGCTGCCTTGACTTGGCAGGTCAGACAAAACCTGCCCATTTGACCAAATAGGAGAAAGCTTTCCTTTCCATAATGTGGCATTCCTTCTAAGGCCAAGAACCTATTGGAAAAAGTCTCCAAGACTCACTTGGCTTTCTCCACTGGGTCTGCAGAAATGGTCTGGTTCAGGATAGCCATCTCTTCTTCATTCAGTGTGCTGTCTTTCACTTTCACTTTGACATCAAACAATTTTGTGGAGGTACCTTTCTTCTTTCCCAGTCCTTTGTCTGGAGAACATTTAAAAAAAAAAACAGGTCTCAGAACATATAAATACAATTATACCTGAGCAAAAGTAAGTGAACCTCTTGATATAGGATGTATCAGGTAGAACTCTCTTCATGCGTGTAAACTTTTAACGGTTTCCCTAGTGGTCAAGTTGATGGCAGTTATTTATTGGTTTTCTTTTCTTTTTTGTAATCCCACTCTTCTTGTAATTTGCTGTCATCTGGTGCTTTGGGGCAAATCATGGCCCCAGGCAGCCCTCCTGTGCTCAATGCAACCGCGCATCCACATAAAAATTGAACCTGCCCTTCCCCAGAGGATTCTGGAGAGCACAAGTTGCCATTTTTCTTCCTTCCCAAAGTTTTAAGGTGGCCAGAGGAGTGTTTGTGGTTTGCAATCCTCCACGGTCTAAAGAAAAGCATCCTCAGACCTTGTGCACTCCTGGTTTAGCAGAGATGGTGCAAATTGTGAAAACATATTTTGCATCATTTCTGCCAGTTCAAGAATTCCAACTTAGGTGGCCCAGTAATGCAATTGTGGAACCTCAAAGCTCAGCCAAGGAACCAACCTGGAAATTCAAAAAGGTATTGGGGAGGTTGCTTCAAAGTTCTGCCCCATAGACCTTCAAAGCCTCCTAATCCATCATCAGGCTGAGAGAGCCCAGGTCCTTTATTAACCTTCTCTTGTTTCGTTGTTCAACTGATCTTCATATGCCTTCTTCTCCGATCTATAGATGTTCTCAAAACGCTCAACCAAATCTTTCACTTCAGCCACCGACTTTTCTTGCAGCTTCTCTGCATATTCATTCAGGGCCGATGCACAGCTGTTATGAAGGAGCTCCCCCAAATATTTCAAATCAGTCACCGACTTGTCCACCATCTCATCATCTCGGGCAATGGACTTGAGACTGGAGATGGGAAGGGAAACAACCAGGAGGTTTAGTGTCTTGGGATGTGGCACTGAGGAGTCCTACCACCTATAGCCTGTCCATGCAGGCTTATCTGCCTCTAAAACAAATCCAAAGTAAACAACAACCATTGCAAGAAGAGAGTTAAACATCCCACCCTGGATGCTTGGATGTTGCACCTCTGGTTTCCAAACCTACCACTCGTATCTAAAAGGTTGCTTCTGATTTCTTCTAAAACTCTTTGGGAGAACTAAAGACAAAATGGGCAGTTGACCATCTATGCTCTCCTTTTACATTTCATGGCCAAAAGGTCAAAACAATCTTTATGATGTTTCTCACGGCAGTGGTTTTCTATTACTTATTTTTACTTTCAGACTTTACTAAAACCTTTGGTTATTATTCTTAGCTGTCGTGCTCTGAATTTTTCCTGATGATGTTATTGATAGTTTCATGTCATTTCATCTGGTATGTTTCAATTATAGTGGGTTTTCCTTCCTCCATTTGAAAATTGCCCAGAGTCCTCGTTTATTTTATTGTGTGTGTGTGTGTGTGTGTGAAGGGAAATAGAAGTAAAGGTTACAATCACAAGAGGAGGTTAAATAACAGCAGCAGTTAATAATCAAACCAGATTCCCTGGATTCCCCCCCCCCAAAAAAAATCAAAAGCCACTTAGTGCTCCAGAGGAATTCCAAATTTCGTATAGGACTCAATAAACCTGTGGGATTAAAACAAAAATAAGGCAAGAGGTATCAGAGATTTCCACCAAATCCGTGTCTATTTGATTTGTTATAGTTATACAGGAAAAATGGGATAGCAACTTCCCATGGAATCATGAGACTGGCAGTTTATCAAAGACCATTAAGACCCTTCAGCCATAAAACGTTAAAGCCTCCCTAAACTGGAAATCCCGGGATTCCATAGGATGTTGCCATCTCAGACCCTGTACTTTCCCATCTTTTATCCATAACTACTCCTAAGCTGTAGTAGTTGTTGCTGTTGTTGTGTGCGCCTTGAAGACACTTCCAATTTATGGCAATGCTATGGAAAACTCATCAGGAGGTTTTCCTGACAAGTTTCTTCAGAGGGGCTTGGCTGTTGCCATCATCTGAGGCTTTCACGACTGAACTGGAAATTCAACCCTGGTCTCCAGAGCCATAGTCCAATATTGAAATATTATATCTCATTGGCTGTAGGGCTAGTCAGGATAGATGGACCCATCACTTGACTCATGTGCCATCTCCCTCTCCTCTAAGGCAGGTGGGGCAAACTATGGCCCTGAAGAGGTTTTTGGACTACCACTCCCAGCTGCTCTTACAATGGCTGTGTTCCATCTGCCAGGAATACACTATAGGGGAAACTTATAGTTAGAGTTATATCACATCTCTTCATGCAAAGGTGTCTTGAGACCATTTGTTGGTATTATTACATTTTTAATTAACTGGATGTGTTAAGAATACATTGGATCCTGACAGAGATGCTGGAATAGGGGAGAAATAAAGAAGCTGGCACCTCCGCCATGGGCCTTTGGATGAAATACCAACCTTCTGACTTCGGTGTTTGTGAATCCTTCCACTGGGTACGTAAGGTTCTTCTGGGACTTCCACTGGAACCTTGCACTCTTCAAATACTTCTTGTAGTCGATCTTGCTCTTCATGGCGAGGTCTGAATCGCTCTCATTGGCCTCACCCTGTAGAAACTAAGAAGGGTCAGCAAGATGGCTTGCAGACGATGCTACTCGACTGCTTAGCCTCCCAGGTATCAATTTCTCCATGGCACAAGAAAAATACCTTCATTCATGGAACTGTGATATTCTTTTAATGTTATCAGGATGTGCGTTCAAGTATTTTCTTACTCGTAGAGGCCCAGAGGAGAACCTATCGTAAGGTTTTCTTGGCAAGATTTATTCATGTCATTGGTTTTCTCATTGCCTTCCTTTGAGGCTGAGAGAGCGTTACTTACCCACAAAGTTTCCATGGCTAAGTGCAGATTCAAATAGACCCTCTCTTGGGCTTCAACAGATTACATAAAGTGCTTCCTGCTAGTTTGCAAGACTACCTCTGACCCATGGGAACTAAGAATGCTTAACTTTTATATTAAGGCATTTAAAGATTTCAATAGCTTGGGAACCTCAAAACGTGAAGGTGTGCTTCCCATGTACTCATCTGCCTAAGAACTAAAGTCTTTGGGAGGGGACCTCCTCCATGTCCCACCAGTGGGAGCTGTATATGGTGGGAGGATGTGAGAGAGGACCTTTTCTGCTGGGGCACCTTGAGGGGTCCAAATGGCACAAACACCAATTTTATTGGATGCCAAATAAAACATGGCTTTTTGCAAAAGCCTCCCCAAAGCCACTGGATTTAATTCCCATTTCTGCATGTTTTTCACTTCAAATTGTTTTCAAAGATTGTCAACTCTTATGTTTTAATTTGCCATATTTTTGAATATAGGTTTAGCCCACTTAAATCACTCTAGTCTTAAATTCCATAGACATCTAGATGCATAGATGCATGGAGTCAACGGGTGCCCAGGAAAGACCTTAGATCCTTCCTCTCACTCTTTGCATCTGCCGAAGGAGATCAAGTCTACAAAAGCTGATGCTACAACTTCTTTCGAAGGCAAAAGACTTGGTCCAGCATTTCTGGGCTTCTTCACTGGGTTTTTGGCTCAGCTGGCTTCACTTTCATCTTTCACTCTTTTTTCTCCTCCTCATTATGGAACAAACTCAGCAGGCAGACAACTCGGGCTTGGAGCTGCTCCCTCTGAGGCTTTTTGTCTCTCTCAACTGGCATGACCTTTGGATGGGAAAAGAAAAAAGAAAAAGAAAATAACATTTTATATCATTTTGGGGGGGGGGGGGGGGGAATCCCCTGCCAGAACAGGACCATCATGAGTTGGAAAGCAAGATTCTGAACCTGATGTGAACATTGTTTTCTGGGGGCAGGTTGTAGGCGACACATCTGGTTCACATGGTCATTGTGGTATTACTGGTTGTTCTTTTGTAATAGGAACACGGCCATGCATGCTCTTTGATTGCAGATTTTCTCCTCATTCTGTATCGATAAACGTAACACTGAGAAACAACAGTCACATAAAGGTAATGATGCAATAAACAAACCAATGAGTTTTGACGACGATTTCCCAATCATATCAAATAGCAACACCCAGCAAGACAAATCATTTGGACCTGGGTACCTTTCTACAAACAGATGCAGGAGGTTTAAAGGGAAACACATCCATTTTTGTTTACATATGCAATGCAGTTATCCCAAATCTCCAACAGCAAAATTGTATAATCAAATATTCCCTTGTATCTGTAACCTAGTTATGTGTTTATTTTGGTAATGAATACACTTTATATACGTTTCCCCCTCCTCCAGTAGTAAGGTGGTATTTAAATAAATCTGGTTTGGCTATAAAATTCAATGAACAGCTCTCACTAAAGCCAAAGGTCTGTGTCCCATTGTATCTAACCCCCTTAGTGGCTTCCATCCTAGTGGGACAGTGGATCCATGTTGGTTTTAATCCTGACTGTCCAAGGTATTGAATTTCTTGGGGAGGAGAGATTTCAGTCAAAAGTTTGGGGTGGATTTAATGTTGCCCTGTCCTGACCTCCGTTCCTTTAAGGATAAATTCTCAGTGGGGAGGAATAACTAACTGTCTTTGCAAGACAGCCAGATGCGAACATGCTGCCCAATTCTAAAACACCAGGGAAAGTGCATGAGGCTTCTTCTGTACCTTGTCAGTTAGCTCCAGGTCGTCGTCTGATTCGATGAGATCCACGTTCCTGTAGCTATGCCAGTAAGATCCCAGCGGCAACTCCAAATGGGCTGGTTTGACTCCGGAGGACAGAGAAAACCTGTCCATTTGAACAAAGAGTAGAAAGATGAGGTGGTGCCCCTTTTCCATATTGCAGATTTTCTCCTAAGGCCAAGAACCTATTGCACAAGGTGTCCTAGACTCATTTCTCTCCCTCCTTTGGGTCATCAGGAATGGTCTGATTCAGGATCACCATCTCTTCATTTTGTATGATGCCTTTGTCAGTCATCTCAATGACAAGCTATTTTGTGAAGGGACTGTTCTTCTTTCCAAGTCTTTTGTGGAGAAGAATTTTTTTAAAAAAGTATAAGAACAGTCTAACAAATAAATACAATTTTACCTCTGCAAATTAAATAAAACTCAGAAGAAGCATAATAGTATATATCAGGTAGAACTCTCTTCATGCATGTAAACCTTTAACATGTTCGCTAGTGGTCACATTGATGGCAGTTATTAATTTGTCTGGGTTCAAAGGAGGTTTGTCCTAGGCCGCTTCCACTGTATGAGTGTGGATGAATAACTCACCAGCCTATATACCTAGGAAAACAAATTTAAAGCACCTTCCTGGTCGGATGTTTCTTGAACTGCCTCCCAATTAATACAAGCATTGTGTTTTTAAGGAACAAAACTGTGACTAAGCATGGCCATGAAAGAGGTTCATAAATTTCTGCATTGGGTGGAGAAAGTGGAAGGAGACACAGTTGTCTCTTTCTCTCTTCTCGCTTGATCTTGAGGTCATTTAGTGGAGCTGGGAAATTCAAGGCAGAGCAAAGCAAAATAAAAATCACATTTCACACAGTTCATGTAAATTTTGACAGACTGTGACTTCCATATTATCGGGGCATTGAACTTCCTCCAGGTTTCGGCCCATGGGGCTGGAGCCCAGTTCCAAGATAGAGTCAGCACCACAGAGAGTTCAAACTAAAAGACTGAACAGATACTGAGGTCAAACTGTAAATAATGTTCAAATTCTTTTTATTTTCAGAATAAACAGCCATACAATAAATCAAATTACAATTCAAACATACATCACACTTGTTCTTATGTTTTTTTTTTCTTATGATCACAATCTATTTCTTCCATCTACATCTTTCTCCTTCCTACTTCCTCTATTCTTTAAAGCACATATCATATCATCTCTTAACCGGGCTCCAAGCTAAACATCCCCGGTTCCCTTAGTCTTTCCTCATAGGGCATGATTTCTAGACTTTTCACCATTTTAGTCACCATTGGGTCTTTTAAAGGGGAAAAGTGTGAATAAGCATGGCCATTAAAGAGGGGCATAAATTTACGTATGGGGTGCAGAAAGTGGAAGAAGATACAGTATGGCTTTCTCCCTCTTTCCTAATAGCTGATCTCCAGGTCATTCGGGGGAGCTAGCAAGTTCATGACGGCAGCTTTACTGATAGGATTCCAACATTTTCAAGCTTGCAAGGCCATGTTATAGATGACTAGAACTTTGTGTGTACATTATTGAGATTCCCCTGACTTCATTTAGTATATATTTTAACAAACAAAAATGGAGAATCGTAGAATCGTAGATTTGGAAGAGACCACAAGGGCCATCCGGTCCAATGCCTGCCATGCAGGAAATCGCAATCAAAGCATCCCCGACAGATGGCCCTCAAGCCTCCGTTTAAAGACCTCCAAGGAAGGAGACTCCACCACTCTCCGAGGAAGGAGTGTCTTCCACTTTCAAACAGCCCTTACTGTCAGGAAGTTTTTCCTAATGTTGAGGTGGAATCTCTTTTCCTGTAGCTTGCACCCATTGTTCCGTGTTCTAGTCTCTGGAGCAGCAGAAAACAAGCTTGCTCCCTCCTCAATATGACATCCTTTCAAATATTGAAACAGGGCTATCATATCGCCTCTTAACGTTCTCTTCTCCAGGCTATACATCCCCAGTTCCCTTAGTCGTTCCTCATAGGGATTCACGGTTACTCTTCTTTGGACACCCTCCAGTTTCTCAGTGTCCTTTTTGAATTGTGGTGCCCAGAACGGGACACAGTATTCCAGGTGAGGCCTGAACAAAGTAGAATACATTGTCGTTTCTTGCTTGATCTTGGGGTCATTTCATGGAGCTGGGAGATTCAGTACAGAGCAAAGCAAAATAAAAGTCACATTTCACACAATTCATGTAAATTTTGACAGACTGTGACTTCCATATTATCGGGGCATTGAATTTCCTCCAGGTTTTCATCCATGGGGTTGGAGCCTAGTTCCAAGATAGAGTCAGCACCACAGAGAGTTCAGACTAAAAGACAGATCAGATTCACCAACCCCCTAACTTGGAAATCATCATTTACTACTGGCTATGTGAGATAAATCCAAGCCATTGTCCTCCAATGTCCTCTTTCCCTCCCAGTTAACATTTGTAGATTATCCCTTGCAGATCATGGAGAACTAACTTCCAACCAAAGGAACAGCAGTAGCCTTTTCTTTTACAAGCATGTGTTCTTTTTTAAAAAAATGTGTCCATTCAATCTTTATTTTGTATTCTAAGCCACCTCCAGAGCCACCCATGGGAGAAAGGTGGGATGGATTTTTTTTCATCTTTCTCAATAGATAGATAGATAGATAGATAGATAGATAGATAGATCAGATTATGTTGGAGTGGTTTATAGAGTAATTCTTGTTGTTTGCCAACCACAAACAATCTTTTAGGCATTACTAATGCACTATGAGCCATGCATTGACAAGAAATTGTCCTTGATTTGTACGTTAGTTGTTCCATCTCCCAGTCTGAGGAGCTGCTGAATTGCTTCCAGAATTACAAGATGCTGATTACACCACTTTACAACATTTGAAATGCACTGTACATGGTGATCTGATTTTGAAATTTGTCTGTATACAATCAACATGGATCCAGTATTAACATATGGTTGTTATCTAATAGACACTTACAGTAAAGTACTGTGAAAACACATCAGCCACCTAAAAATGTTTTCAAGTTTTCAACCCAACAAATTTTCCTGAGCTACTGAAAGGCTCTTTTAATCTACTATCTGAAAATATATATTTTAAGCTCTTGCAGCAGACTTGTCACACAACACACACTGTGTTGATTTAATGGATCTGATTCTAAATCTTATGACAGAATGGTCAGTCCTTTTCCAAAGGAGTGCAAAACAAGGGTGTGTAGACGAGTGAAAGAAATCACAGTGTCAAACTTGTGATCAGTGATTCTGTAAGGCATATTGATGGGGGGGGGGAATGAAATACACAGCTCTGTCTTATTTTGAACAATGCCAATATAAATATATTTTAAAATCCCCTATCATCTGTTGACAGAATGCAGACACAAAATCCTCACTTGTTTTCAAAAAGCCAAAGGCTGGCTTTTAGCTGAATCATTAAAAGGAGGTTGTTTTATTTCTGACTGACTGAAGGCAAAATACAGTAATATTATGCAAGTATCATGTTTTTTCTGGAATGTGAAATATGCAAAGCGTGATTGCTTTATCTCCAGGTAATGAAACCACTTTGTGAAATGGTCAGTTGGTAAAAATACAAGATGAGCAATATGATGTGATTTAGATCTGACTTTAATATTTTAAAGTTTAAAAGACAGATAGTACATTTAGAGGTGTAACTGAAGATGCAGAGAAAGGAACACAGAAAATGCCATTCTGAATCTTTCCACAACAAACTTGAAATCAAGTCCTTTAAGAGGTTAATGCAAATATTTATACTAAATTATTATAGATTCAGCCAGGTCAAAATAGAATGACCAAGTCAGATTAATAAAATTCATAGTGGTCTTAGCAATGCACGTGATCCAAAGCCATATCTATGAAGGGAAGGTTACTTTTTAAGCTTAAAAACTTCTTTAGGCAAGTGCAGAGTAGCTCTGTCCATGTGATAAGTCTAAAGAGAGTAAGTCAATGTGTGAGTAGGAGCATCAGTCCATGCATTGTGCCTTCATTAGTTCAAAACACACCACAGAAACAATCCAGTCCGAGACCGCTCCAACTGCCCTGGCTCAGTGCTAAGAAATCCCAGGAACTGTGGCTTGTTACGGCACCAGAGCTCTCTGACAGAGAAGGCTCAATGTCTCACAGAATTACAGTTCCCAGAATTCCCCAGCACTGAGCCAGGGCAGTCAAAGCAGTTTCAAACTGGATTATTTCTGCAGTCTGCTTTGCACCGTTGTTATACGTCCCTGTATCACTTCTTTATCTCTCTAGTCCTAGCCTTGCTATGCTGAGCAGTAAGATCTGAACAGGATTCTATTTGCTGTCATCTGAATGTCAATAAAGTTTCCCTGCCAGGGACTCTGTTATTTTTTTAACTAATACTTTTTTAAAATTTACAAAACAAAACAAATTTAATATTTTTCCATACATACATGTACTTTTGCATCTTATTCATAAAAAAAAAAATCCTAAATATCACCTCATTCAAAGAATGAAAGAATAAGAAGGATGCTTTCGGCTGAGATCAACCAGTCCAACTTGTGATGCCTTCACAAAGCAGGAGTAGGTTCCACTGTAAGAAAGACAGGACTCAAAACACTAACCTGAAATAGGAAATAGGTAAACTAACCAAGAGAAATGCCACTTGTCGTGAGGTCTCTCCACCTCTCCACCTCCTCTCAACCTCAACTGACTCAGCTCCCACCTTGGCAAAGATTCTCAATTGTTTCCAGGGAAACCAACCAAAGAAACACAATCTGCTTGGTTCCATCTGACCACTTCTCCATGAGTTCCAATGACATGGGTTACATTTCTCTGAATAGGATGATTTCAACGGCTTTTTAAAATTTCACACTCAGCTCTCAGTATCCACAGATTCTGCATCTCAATATATTCCCAGAAAGCCAGCCTTGATTTTGCCATTTGATATGAGGCACATCACATTACAACCCCATTGTTTGCAATAGGACTTGAACAGCCACGGATTTTGGTTACTACGAGGGGTCCTGAAAGCAAACCTCAGCAGATACTGAGGTCAAACTGTAAATAATGTTCAAATTCTTTTTATTTTCAGAATAAACAACCATACAATAAATCAAATTACAATTCAAACATACATCACACTTGTTCTTATGTTTTTTTTCTTATGATCACAATCTATTTCTTCCATCTACATCTAGTCTCTGGAGCAGCAGAAAACAAGCTTGCTCTCTCCTCAATATGACATCTTTTCAAATATTTAAACAGGGCTATCATATCGCCTCTTAACGTTCTCTTCTCCAGGCTAAACATCCCCTTAGTTGTTCCTCATAGGGATTCACGGTTACTCTTCTTTGGACACCCTCCAGTTTTTATGATTATGGCATTGCCTTCTAGATGTTCACAGACTCTCTGTTTAATGATCTGCTCTAGAATCTTTCCTGGTATTGATGTCAGACTAACTGGATGATAATTATTGGGATCCTCTCCCCCCCCCTTTTTTTTTTTTTGAAAACGAGGAAAACGTTTGCCCTACTCCAGTCTGCTGGGACTTCTCCTGTTCTCTGGGAGTTCTCAAAGATTATTGCCAATGGTTCCAATCTTACATTTAATACTCTTGGATGTAGTTCATTTGGTCCTGGAGATTTATAATCATTTAGATTAACAAGGTATTCCTGTACTATCTCTTGACTTATCCTGTGCTGAATTTCCCCTATTCTGTCCCCTCCTCCTTTATACTCATGTTTAGCAACCTTTGCCTTTTATAAGAAGACTGAAGCAAAGAAGGTGTTGAGTAATTCTGCCTATTTCCTGTCCTCTGTTAGCATTTGCCATCTTCTCCATGTAGTGGCCCTACCGTTTCCTTCTTTTTCCTTTTGCTGCGGACCTACCCAAAAAAGCCCTTTCTATTGTTCTTAATTCTTTTTCAAGGGGGACATTTTAGTGTGAGCCCCTCTATCTATCTTGCTACAGAAGAGTGGGATATAAATAAAAGTTCTTTTTATTTATTTACCTACCTCTCTAGCAAGCCTGAATTCATTCTGCGCTTATCTTTTC
>NC_056524.1:153290291-153304561 GCF_019175285.1 Sceloporus undulatus | reverse complement strand
AAGAAATTTTGCCCAGAAGAACCCTAAAGACAGGTTTGCCTTTGCATCTCCTTAGTCAAACAATGACCCCTGGAGACATCCCCGCACCACCAGCCGAAGGCCACCACAACAAGGCCAATGAAATGCCCCCTCTTCCCCTCCTTTCTCTCCCCCACATGGTCAGATCCCTGATTTTGTCACATCCACCCTAATTTTGCTTTCAAGGACTAATCTGGCCCCAATTTTTCTTCCTTTCAACAGGCCAAAGACGGTGAGCCAGAAGTCGGGAGATCAAGGGAAACCCACCCAGGGCCTGTTCTTCGTTACACAGCTGAGAAGCAAGGCCCATAGCAGGCAACAGAGAAGAAGAGGAGAACAAGCTACTGGACCGGAAACATTTGACATTGTAAGTTTATTGCACTCCTACATGTGAAAGCTGGCAGAAAAGAGTATCCGTGTGAACTCTCTCCCAGCATCACATTTTAGATGAACTGATTTTCCTCTTTTCTTTAGCTGTCCAATGCAATAGGCAAGTTTTAAAAATTTCCTCCCACCTCCCTCTCCACCCTTCACTTTCACAGTAAGTATACCTTCTCCTCTCTGTTTGTTCCCCCTCTTCAGTGCAAGAGAAGATGCGCCAGTCAGGAAGCCATACAAGATCTGGGCAACCCAGGCAGGGCGCTCGGTGAAGAACTGGAGAATCTTATGCAAGCTGCATAACTGAAGAATAGGCGACCACATCAGGAGTGCTGAACGCTTATCCTAAGAAGCAGAAAACTATACTCTGGCGAAGGTAAGCCTCACTTACTTACCTGCCAGCGGCCTTTTCCATGGAATCCAATGACCGATACCCAGCAGGGCTAGAAATGGAGCTGATTTGGCTCTGGTGGCTCCCCTATCATAACTGAGGCCCTCTTCCAGAACACCCCTTCTACCTCACATCCTTTGGCACCATACTTTCTATTTAGGATTGTTCTTCTAGGGACGTGCCTAAACCCTCTCGTATTTTGGACTGTGGCTCCCAGAATTAGACCATTGACAAATGGCTGAGGCTTCTGGGAGCTGAAAGTCCAGAATATCTGGAAGTCCAGTATGGACCACTGCTCTAAGGGCTGAGATGGCATGAGAGTTTTTTGTCCATGGTCTGCTGTGTGAAATTGTGGCAAAGACAAATTTGACAAGATGACCCGACTTCAGCACCTCTGATATGCAGCTCTATACTGCAGCCATTCTGACCAGTGATTCCCAGATTTTCACCCCTTCAATGTTTTGGACTTTAGCTCCCCCAAACTCCTGACTGTTGCTCAAACTAACTGTGATTCCTGGGAGTTGAAGTCCAAAACACCCGAAGGACCAACATTTGGGAATTAGAGGTCTACACCAACTTCATAGAGGTTTGGGGTAGAAGGCTGAATGGTTGCCCCAGGGGCCCTTGCAGGGCTACACTCCCCCAGATGCCCTGAATCCACCTACCAACAGGGCCCGGGGGGGGGGGGTTTTGGCAGACCCTTCAGATGGCCCTGCTGTTTTAGGGTCAGGAGAGGGCGATTTTTCTCAACAGAAACAGTACCTGGAAATATTTTTGTCGAATGGCTGCTCAGCAGTCAGCACAAGTGAAAATATCATTCTTTTTGATTCCCAGACCTATGGGTTTCGTATCAAAATTGGTTAATTTGATGCGATGAGCTTGTCAGGTTTACAAAAGGCATGCCATGAAGCGACCAAGAGGAGGTGGGGAATTGAAATCCAGACATGGAGGGACATATGTTTCCGGTCATGGGATGTTTTTCGGTGAATGGAAACAATAGGGTTTCCGAAGTTTAAGGACCATCCCCAGGCTTTTCCTTGCTGGGTGTCGTCCTTTGACAGATGCTCGGAATGCAGATTAGAACTTAGAGTGAATTTACTGCCCTGCGATATGGGGAGGGGGAATATAGGGAAAACCACAACCCTCCATCTTAGAGCTGCCCTCAGAGCTCTGTCAGTAGCCAGTAGCCTTTTTGGCCAGTTTGCCTCTCAAGTTTCTACTAACCTCTCCCTTCTCCCCTCTTTTGCTCTTAATAGGAAGGAAACAGAAAGAGGAGCGTGTGCTTCAGTCAGAGCCTTCTGGGTCAGCCCAGGATTCTGTGGTTCCTCAGTACCTCATGGATCTCCTCAAAGGTCCACCAGCCTCCGCCTCCTCCTCCTCCTCCCCACCCAGATGCAGGATACCACACGCCCGCAAATCCGCCACCCAAACGAAAGATACTTTAGTCCTGGCAGGTAAGAGTCCAGGCAGAAGCTGACACACACACAGCACCTTCCATTATTTCTCAGTAATGAAGTCAGATTCCAAAGAGAGAGAATTTCACATTGAGGGAGGCCACAGAAAAGAAGTCCCTTCCCAAAGTCCTGGTTTCTGGAGTGAAAAACTGGAGAGAGCTCCTCTCTCCTTAAGTGCTTGAAAAGAACGATATTTCAACTGGCCCTCCCGGTGTATGTCACTAAATGTGTTCCAGCTTACACTTTGTAAACTGCTCAGAAGTGCTTTAAGGGCATTGAGAAACGAGGAAATGACTTGCTATTGGCTGTGTGGCATGGCTGTTAAAGTGGTGTGAAACTGCTTCAATTGCAGGGGGATATACCCTTTGATGTCATTACCAGGAAGAAAAACTGAATTTGTGTGTACCCCCACCACTGAGGTCTAATTTTATAACTGATGCTTCGTAAGATTAAAAACAATCTCAGCAACATGATAAAAAATGCAATGCCTGTTTGATGCATCAGCAGCACCCATAAAACAGCATGGCAATTCATGTTACCTAAGCATCCCTACAGAGATTGCCCTTACTGAGTATTCTGGCAGAAATCCCTTTAGCTCAGCAGAAACCCCCAAAGGTTGCATGGCATCTTGTTCAGGAAAAAAAAGAAACCAAAATACTCACCTTGGCGGTCCCTTCAGAAGAGACTGACCCCTTTCCCTGACCTCCTTCTTTTCTGGCAGAGTGAGGCAGGGGCAGCGGGACCATGAAGTCAGCTATGGTGGCACAAGCGAACCAAACGCCCTAGGTGGCAAACGGCCCATCGATACGGCAACCCTGATGTAAAAAGAATTCAAATTTAGAGGAAAAGAAGAGATAAGTCTCAATTAAACTATGAACGCAGGTGCTGATCCATATGTGTTATTAGGTTTATATAATAACTTATGGTGTATATAGTTAGATAGATTTTAATACAATATTGACTGTTCTGTTTTTATTTTAAGAACCTCTGGAAAAATAATAAAATATTATTAAAAAAAATCTTGGCTGTAATGGGGAAACATCAGCTAGTTCGGTAGCCGAAAGAAATAGAAATGAAAGTAAACTGTACTTAATATTGCTTTATATTTAGGACAACATTTGCCAATGTCCTCGCAGTTTCTGCATCTCAATATGTTTTTAGAGAGTAGTATGGTTAGGGGTTATTCATTTAGTAAATTAGAATTATTAAATTTCCTAGACTGTAAAACCACCTGTAATTTGTATTCTTCTGTATTAAATG
Organism: Sceloporus undulatus; assembly: GCF_019175285.1. NCBI lineage: Eukaryota > Metazoa > Chordata > Lepidosauria > Squamata > Phrynosomatidae > Sceloporus > Sceloporus undulatus. Next base: position 153,301,060 of record NC_056524.1, on the reverse strand, counting down.
GAAGGCGGACATTTTCCCACAATCGCTCGCTACCTCTGCTGTCCTTTTTTTCTTGGTTCTTGTTGTCTTTTAGGATGTTTATTTATTTATATATTTATTGGAGATCAGTAAAGGAGTTGCACACTGTAGTTTATGATGAGTCTGTTTTCATTCTTTGCTGGACAGAATTGGTTTTGGGTATCTGAACCATACAGCTGGCTGTCAAGCTCTTCATGGCAGAAAGATTGCAAAGACTCAACAAACAAGCCCCCCCCTTGCCTTAGATGTGATCTTAAAATGCATCAATAAACCAAACACAACACACCACAAACACAGGTTCCATTATCCATACAGAGTGCAAGGGATCTTGTAGCACCTTGAGGCTAACTGAAAAAAAGACACGTAGCATGAGCTTTTGTAGACTTGATCCTTTCCCTTCCAGAAGCAGATGTTGATCAAATCTAGAAACTGATCCCCCTTGCACACTGATTTCCCAAATACAGGGCAGTCCCTCCTCTTGATTTCCTATACAGAGTGGCAGTTCTCTGAAACTGCCCAATCTGTAAAATTACCTCTCCACATTTAAACACAGGACCACACCAGCGTATGTATTGTGCATGTTTCTCAGAGTGAGAAACTGGAAGATGATGAAGAGCAGTCCTTTGAACCCAGATCTTTTAAAAAAGTGTCTGTGGAGATCCTAAAATGTACAGTTAATTCCATCCTGTGCCTTGTCTGATCATCCGGACCTCCAAGCATGCTTGACCACTACATTGCTGAGTGATGTTACATGGCTCTCCCTCCTTACGGTTAGCATAAGTCCTGAAAGTCTTCTCCGTATCATTATTTTAAAGACCATTACAAAATGGACCTTCCGTGAATTGTTCTCTTGCTTCTGCTTGCTTGTCTTCCAACCGGTATTTCAGTTAGATACTCAAGACCTTTCTTATCCCAAGCCTTTGGGAACTGATGTTACAAGAGAAGGGTTTTTATGTGCGGATCTGGTTTAAAAAGTATGTTTTTAAAGAGACCCGCGAGGTTTCAGGCTTCCCAGTGCGACAAGCAGTGCTCAGTAAGGCCTTGAAATTAAGGTCAGGAATTATAGTATTTTCTGAACATACCAGTTTTTTCGGATAGTTTTTAGTAGGAGCAGTGGGTAAGGAGCAGTACTCGATATGGTGGACTGAGTGGGCCCCTCAGTAAAGGACTAGATCCCACATTGGGGATGCCTATTTACCCTAAAAGGCACCAATCCTATCTGACCTTGGAAGCTACCTATGGTCAGTCCTGGTTTAGTACTATTGGGTGGAACTGTCAAGATACCAGGTGCTGTAGGGCTCTTGTTTCAGAATAGGTGCAATGGCCACACTAGCTGTAACTGTGCAAAAAAACACGCCTGGTCACTGCTGAAACCTGCGGCATCCAGCTCAGGAGTACCTTCCAAAGTGGACAGACAAGTGGGGGAAATGTTTCGTTTTCGTTGTGTGCCTTCAAGTCGTTTTCTCGCTTATGATGACCTCAAGGCGACCTAATCTGGGGTTTTCTTCTGGCAAGATTTGTTCAGAGGAGCTTTGCCATTTACCATCCCCTGAGGTGGAGAGAGTGTGAACTTGCCCAGGGTCCACCCAGTGGGTTTCACGCCAGACTGGGGAATCCAACCCCCTGGTCTCCCCCCAGAGTCCCATAGTCCCGGCAACCCAAACAACCCGCGCCGTCCGGCCTCCCCTTCCTTCCCTTGGGGGTCTTCAAGCAGAGCTGATGGCCTCTGTCAGGGATGCTTTGATTGGGATTTCTTGGCTGGCCGGGTGGACTGGATGGCCCCTAGTCCGTCTCTCTCCCAACTTCCCGATTCTTGATTCCCATAAGTGTTCCCCGAAAAAGGGTACTGTAGACATTGGGACTGTATGTGTGTTGACATGACAAGGCCTACCTTTCCATACCTAGGCCATGGGCACCCCAAGGGGGCTCACAACAAAGACTCGGCTAAAAACAATGAAATTTAATTGCCAATTGGACTCAATCCCCAGTCAAAACCAAATCGTATTTGGCATCTGCTGGGAAGTGGAGCTGCGGCAAAGTGTTTGTTTGTTGAATTTCCATGGAGCAAATTGAGAATTTTGCCCCACTCTCCTTTGACAGGCATCACTTTATACCAAGATGACCACTGGATCTAACCGATAATGAATAGAAACCTGATCCTCCTCTCCCTATTATAACACAGTGAAGCTATCAATAATCACCAAAGAATTCAACAATTGCTGGCCACCTGTAGGGGTAAAGTCAGAAAAGATAAGCGCAGAATGAATTCAGCTTGCTAGAGAGTTAGGTAGGACAAAATAAATAAAAACTAAATAAATAAATAAATAATTAATACAACAAAACTTTTATTTATTCCCCTCTTCCTGTAGCCAAGACAGTCAGAGGGGCTCACACTAAAATGTCCCCCCCCCCTTTAAAAACGAGTAAGAAAACAATAACACTGGAGGACCTAGAGGTTTCCTAGAGATAACATATTAATCAATCCGTGAAGAATCCATCTGTCCGGAGGTTGATCCACAGATTGCACTGAGGACCTAGGGTTTTCTAGAGGGTGTCCTCCATGGTGTTTTGTTTTTTGTGGTTTCCCCATATTCACGAGGTCCTTGTATCCGACCTAAACGAACCATGGAGGCACCAAGTCCTATGCTACTTGCTTAATGGCCCCACGGCTATCCCTTGACTATTGTTTTATTGTTACTTCCATGGAAGATTCGCAAAAAACGTTTAGGCCCTTCCTCCTTCAAGACGTGCCCTAAAACCCCAAACCAAGCCCCAGTCGGTGGACTTTCGACACAAAGAGGCCACCTTCATTCTCACCTTTCACACAGCCAGTGAAGCCCTACATTCCACATGTCATGTGCCTATGTGTAGAAAGGCCAATGCACCAGAGGAGATTTTCATCCGGTTCCGTCCATCGAAACTGGGTCCAGGAGACTTTTTCCCTCATAACGTTACACAAGTGAATTTTGCCTTGGCCCTATAAAAGTCGTTGCGTTTTGTGGCCCTTTGGGATGTTTTTTTACTTTGCCGTCATGGGCCCAAAAACGCTAATCCTGCATGGAATCGCTTTGCTAACTTTATGGAGCATCTCAGGCATACTTGGTTGTGTGTGTATATGTGTATTCTTATTATTATATTATTAACCTTTTTTATAAAAGCCTGTCAATTTACACCAGCCGCTGTACATACAATCTTTTTAATTGGATGGTTCCCTGCCCTAAGGCTTCAGTCCCAAAAATACGCGACCACAAAAACGGAGAAGGGAAGGGATGAGGCCCCAACAGTTCTTCTCTACCTCCGAGGCCTGATTCAGGGGAGATGGCTGGAGGAGGACAGGCCATACAAAAAGGATCATAGCAATATGTAATGGACAATATTATGTACACACACACACACACACACACACACACACCAACACATATATAGACCCAGCGAACAAGAAAACCACCTCTATCCTTTATTTTAATGTTTTAATGCTTAATGCTGATTGCATCTTAGTTAAGGGATGAGGGATGTACTTTTAGTTTGTATGTGTTACGTATTGGTTAGGTATTATGCATTACCCTATGTAATCGCCCTTCACTTGTATTTAATTGTGTTTGTTTTACAATTGTAACCCACCTTGATCCTTGGGAAAGGCGATATTAAATACAATTATTATATGACAACCCCTAAGGCAAATCTATTTCATGGGTTTTCTGGGGGCTGACCATGGTGACTTGACGAAGTCCCGTGGGATTCCATGGGCCTAGTAGACAGAGAGGAGAGAGAGAGCGGAGATACCCCCCTCCTTCTCGGGGCAGGAACAGCTCTTGAAAGAGCTGTGTGTATGTTCCTCCAAGTCACCTGTTAACTTACTGTGGCCCCCAAGAGTTTCTTCCAATCAGGAATATTTAGAGGTGGTTTTGCCAGTTTCCCTTGCTCAGCAAATACCGCTTACAGCACCTGGTATTCATTGACGGTTTCCCTCCCACGACTAACCAGCGTGGCCAAGCCACTGCAGTGCGCTACCTTTTAGTTCCTTCGTATTCTTCATGCCCCGCCTTCTCCCTCCCCTTTTGGCACTCGCTCCTCCTGCCCCCTTTTCCCTGCTTTCACCTCCCCACCAGGCGCCTTCTTCATTTCCCCAGCTACGCTGGGTGGCCCATCTATAAACCGCCCCCACTGCAGAAATGGTCAGAGAAGCCCACACACACTCACAGAGTCCAGGCCAGCATACATCAACGCAATTAAATATCAGATACAAACCATGTAAACATTACCATACATTAAAAACGACAATACACACACCGTATAAACAACAACACCCCCATAAAACGCTATGCCAATGATTATGTAAAAAGCGCCACGACTGAATAAATTGTTTTCCCCTGCCGACGAAAGGTGAGCAGGGGAGGGGCCCAATGGAGTGGGACGCACCACCCGAGAAGGCCTCTTTCTTTGCGTTCTTGTGTTCCCCACCTGCGATGGTAGCCGGATCAAGAGAAAAACCTCTGAGATTCTAGGCCTCTGGTATGTTCATTTGGGAGATACATCTCCTCACATAGTCCTGACTTAAGCGCGTGTACGGCTTTATAGGTCATAACCAGATTTTGAATGTGCCGAAACGCACCGTAGCCCAGTGAGGCTGTTTCCCAAATGGGGAGTTACCATGCCTCCCCTTTATCGCCCCGGTCAGCATCTGGCTGTGGCCTTTTGAATCCGCTTGAGTCTACTGAACAGTTTCCAACGCCCTGCCCCCACCCACCTCGCATGTACAATCGTCCCAAACACGGATGTAATCCAAGACGTGTCCCCCCCTGTAGCCAGACCTGACACTCTCAAGGAACGGCCAGCACAGCTGACTTGGTTAAGGCTGAAGTGGGGGCCTCATTGTGGAAGTGCCCCCTGTTCTCCCTGGAGTCTGTTATACAACAATGGAAAGGAGAACCCAGGCCCTAGTCAGACCACACATTTCGACTTTAGGAGAGCAGATTTCAATAAACTTAGAAAGTACTGAGGATGATTTCTGGTCCAGGAATATTAAAGAGAAGGATTTCCAGGATAGAGGAAGTTCTCTAAAAGGGAGCTACTGAAGTCACAATTTAAAAACGTTCTATTGAGAAAGAACAATGGGAGTGTTTCAAGAAAAACCACGGTTGGCGACAATTGAACCAACTTTCCAACGGTGCTAATTTTAAATGGAACATGTAAAGAAACTGGAAAAGGGGAAATCACCAAAAAGGAATTCAAACCAATAGCTAGCACCATAGGGTAAAGTCAGAAAAGAAACGCGCAGAATGAATCCGGCTTTGCCTAGAGAGGTGGTAAAATAACAAAAAGAATTTTTCTATATCCCCACTCCTTCTGTAGCAAGACAGACAGAGGGGCTCCACACTAAATTCACCCATGAAAAAAGAGTTAAGGAACAATAGAACAAGGCTTTTTTTTGGGTAGGTCCCCCCGCAGCAAAGGAAAAAGAGGAAACGATGGCCACTACCATGGAGAGATGCCAAATGCTAACAGAACAGACAAAAAGGCCAAATTACTCACCCACCTTCTTTGCTCCTGTCTCCCTTATAACACAGCCAAAGGCCCCCCCTGCTAAACATGCGTATAAAGGAGGAGGGGACAAAATCGTGAAATTCAGCCCGAAAAACGTCAAGATAGTACCAGGAATACCTTGTAATCTACATGATTATAAGTCCTCCCAGGACCAGATGAACTAATCCACGGGTATTAAAAAGAGCCTGGCCCAATGTAAATTGGAGCCCTGGGCAATAATCTTTGCGCACCCCAGAAGAACACGGAACGGTCCCCGCAGACGGAGTAGGCCAAACGTTGTCCTCGTTTCACCCCGGGGAACACACCGCGGCTCCCCTCATTTCTCCTCCCGTCTCTCCATCCCTCCAGAAAGATCTAGAGCAGATCATTAAACAGAGAGCTGTATATCTAGAAGGCAATGCCATAATCAGAAAAACTGGAGGGGGTCCCCCCCCCAAGAAGAGTAAACCCGTGACTCCCTATGAGAACACACTAGGGAACTGGGGATGTTAAACCTGAGAAAGAGAAACGTAAGAGCGATATGATAGCCCTGTTTCACTATTGAAAGGCTTGCCCTATTGAGGAGAAGCACAGCTTGTTTTCTGCTGCTACACCCGAGCCTAGAACACGGACACAATGGAATGCAAGCTACAGGAAAAGATTCCACCCTCAACTTTTAGGAGGACCTTCCTGACGTACAGGCGGCGTTGAAAGTGGAAGGCCCCTCTTCCCTTGGATGTGGTGGATCTCCTTCCTGCGGCTCCCTTTAACGGAGGCTGACGCCCATCTGTCGGGGAGCTTTGATTGCGATTTCCTGCCCCATGACCAGGCATTGCGACCGGATGGCCCTGTGGTCTCTTCCCAACTCCTACGATTTCATGATCAACGATTCTCTCTCTATTTGTTGTAATATATACTAACTGAAGTCCCCATGGGGATCTCACTAATGTCAACGCCACAGTCTAGTCATCTTAAACATGGCCCTTGCCGCTGGCAAATTTTGGAATCCTATCAGCAACCAGCTGCCGTCCTTGACAACTGCTAGCTCCTCCCGGATGACCTGGAAATCAGCTATAGAACGACGGGGAAAGCCATACCTGGATCCCCCCTCCTTCCCACTCCCGCCACCCCATGACGTAAATTATGCCCCCCTCTTTAATGGCCAGATCCTATTCACACCCCCCCTTCCTCCCCTTAAAAGACCCATGGTGACTAAATGGTGAACAGTCTGAATCATGCCCCTATGAGGAAGACTAAGGGACACTGGGGATGTTTAGGCCTTGGAGCCCTGGTTAAGAGGTGATTGATATGTGGTTTACAAGAAAGAGGAGGTAGGAAGGAGAAAGATGTAGATGGAAGAAATACGATTGTATCATAAGAAAAAAACATAAGACACGTGTGATTATGTTGAATTGTAATTTGATTTGTGTCTGTTGTTTAATCCTGAAAATAAAAAGACTTGAAACATTATTTACAGTTTGACCTCAGTATCGGCTGAGGTTTGTTTTCCGGAAACCCTCGTAAACCAAATCCATGGGTGTCAAGTCCTATTTCAAACATGGTTGTAATTGCTGTGCCTCACATCAAATCGGCAAAATCAAGGCCGGCCTTTCTCGGGGAATATTGAGATGCCAGAATCTGTGGTACTGAGAGCTGAGTGTGAATTTTTAAAAAGCCGTGAAATCTGATCCCCCCCCTCACCATTTCCTCCCCCTTCTCCTTTTTTTGTCGTCGTCTTTTAGATGTAAGCCTGAGGGCAGGAACTGTCTGTTATCCCCCCCCCCTCTATTGTCAACCGCCTCGATCCCCCAGTGATTGGGCGGTATATAACAAAAACTATTATTATTATTATTATATTATTACAAATCATCCTATTCAGAGAATCGTACACCCAGTCCCCCAGCTCATCGCAGTAGTGGTCAGCTGGACCAAGCAGACGTGTTCTTTGTTGTTTTCCCCTGGAAACAACTTGAGAATCTGATTCCTTGGCCAAGGTGGGAGTTGAGTCCGTTGGGTGAGAGGCGGGGAGAGGTGAGCGACCTCACAACAAGAGGCCATTTCTCTGGTTTAGTTGCCTGTTTTCCTATTCAGGTTACGTGTTTTGAGTCCCCTGTCCTTTCTTACAGTGAACCCACTCCTGCCCTTTGGTAGCATCACAAGTTGGATTGTGATCTCCAGCTGAAAGCACGCTTCCTATTCTTTCCTCCTTTGTACGTTTCCTTTGAACCTGGATGGTTTGTAGGGGGTTTGCCATTGCAATCCTGTGAGGCTGACAATGTTTGACCTGGTCACCCAGTGGGTTTTTTTACGTTTGATCAGGGAATCAAACCCTGATCGCCAGGGTCCTAATTTAATACTTAAACAGGCATGCTATACTTGCTATACCTTCTCTGTCTTGTCCTTGGTGTTTTCTGTCTCCTTCTCATCCTTCTTTTCTGCACTGATTGCAAGAAATTCTTTCTCTTCTCCTTTTTTTTTCTGCTCTGTTTTTTCAAGGTTCTTACCCTGTCCATCCTTTTAGAAAAAAGGAAGAAAGGATGGAAGAAAAGTGACAAAGGGAATCCTTTTTATTCCTTCTTTCTGCTAAAAGATGTCAATGAATATGTCTTCAATCCGAGAACAAGCAATGAAGTAGCAAGAACAATGCCCCTTGTGAAAGACCTGGCCGGCCCGTGTAGGAGACTGGCTGGGAGGACGATGCAAGACTCCATTTAGCTGGCTGAAATGGACCTGCTCATGAAGTCAGCCTGCCCCTCTCGCTTTTCTCAGTATGAGGTTGGACCCTGGAATCAATCCAACAACAGAACAGACAGGGACCAAGAGCTATTTCAGGCAGCCAGGAAATGCTGCAGGTATTTCAGCCTTGTTGGCTGCTGTTGGGAAGCACAGTGGCTGCAATTGCAAGGGCTCTCATGCTCTTTATCTTCTTCTCCCCCCCTCCGCCCGCATTTGTATGTGTCTCCTATGGCAGAAGAGTCATGGATTATGTAGAGGCAGCCTTTCCCCTGCCCATTGAGTAAAAGAAGTGAATGAAGTGTGTATGTGTTGAGCGTGGAAGCCCTGACTCATCCAGGCTGTTTGTCCATGGCACAGCACCACTGGGAGCAGGTGACTTCTGTTTTCTTGCCAGATCCCTTAGCCTCAGCACCTGTTGCAGCTTTGGGTAGGAACCTGTTTTCTCTTTCCTCTTTTTTTTTCCTTTGCTGATGGCTGGCCAGACCATGCCAGGAGTGTCTTAACTCTTCCCTCTCTATGTGTACTGCTTTTGCTGTTACAGTGGCTCCCAGTTTTATAACAGCCTTGTTTTTCCATCCCTGCCTTGAGTGGACTTTACCAACTGCTTCTGTTTTGTAACTTGAATAAAAAATAAGCCAGAAAGAAAGAAAGAAAGAAAGCCAAAAGGCTATTCACTGCCAAACAGAGGAATTAAACAAAGAAAAAACTTGGTTACTAATGAAAAACATGACAGGGAAAGAAGAAGAAACTCTCACCAAAAAATCCGGGTGTAAGATGGCAAATAAAATTAAATATTTGGGAATATGGTTGACAAACAATAACAGAGATTTATTTGATAATAATTATAAGAAGATCTGGAAGGAAATTCAAACCGATTTAATGAAGTGGAGCAAATTGAACCTCTCAATCTTAGGAAGAATCGCGGTTATTAAAATGGCAACGCTCCCCAAAATTATGTTTTTATTAATCAATCTACCAATTATAACAGAAGAACCAAGAAGTGCAGAATGGACGGAAATAATTAAGAAATTCATTTGGGAAGGTAATAAGCTGAGAATAAAGTGGGAGGTTTTGAAGGACAGTAAAGAAAGAGGGGGATATGCAGTACCAGATCTAAAAATCTATTTGTGGGCCTGCAACCCTACTTGGATCCAAGAATGGATCAGAGATGAGGGATACTGTTAGAATCCTGTTAGTATTCTACCAGATAGTGTTTAGTGTTGAGGTATAGTAGTTGGGGATGATGGGGCTTTAGCTGCAGTTAGGAATGTAGATAGTGATGTCTAGTGCATAGCAGGGCCAGGTGTCTTATCGGGTGGCCTTGAGGGCCTGGCTCTCTGAGCGGGGAATGTGGTTTCAGTTCTCTGGGAACCAGGAGGGGCTTCGCTTGGTGGGTTTCTGCTTGGGAGGGGATTTTGGCTTTTGGGAATTCTGTTACTTTGTCTGTGGGGAGGTGTGGTCAGTCTCAGCTAAGAAGCTGAGTGAGGCACATGTCTGATTCTGGATCTATCAATAAAGTGCTGTTGATTATATAATCAAACTGACTGGTTGATTGTCTGGGATTCTGGGTGCTAACTCTGACAGATACCCTAGAATTAAAGGGTTATGAATTAAAAAAGGGATGGCATGCATGCATTGGTTATGATAAACCAATAACCAGGGAATTCAACGATCACCCTCTTGTCAACATGGCAGAAAGTCAAAACAATATTTTACACCCAACTACCGCTTTGGGTTTCAACTCAAGAAGCATTTTTTGGTAACGGCAGAAAAGAAAAAAAAATGGCTAACCTATAAAGACATAACAAAAATAGATAAAGATGGGGAAATTATAATGAAACAGAGAGAAGAGTTAGAAAAAGAAAGCAAACACCTAAAGTGGTTTTCATACATGCAGATGAAAGAAAAATTTAAGGAAGGTATAAAAAATATAGGCCTAGAAAAGGCCACAAATAAACTAGACAAAATATGGTGGAAACCAGATTTTAAAAAAAGTATCTAAAATATATAAAATCCTCATGGACAGAATGATGGAAAAAGAAACCATAAAAGAAAACATGATAAGTTGGGCTCGGGACATAGGCCATCCAATTCCATATGAAGATTGGCAAAAGGCCTGGAAAAACTCAACTAGGTTTACCGCATCGCAAGACCTCAAAGGCGGGATACAAACCGCCATATAGTACGTATTGTATATGTACTAGGGTTAGGAAGGGGCGGTGCTTCCGCACCCCCCTAACCCTAGTATGTATACAATACGTACAAGATGGCGGTGCCCCTTCCACATGGGCGCCGCCATCTTTACGTACGGGACGCATAACATCCAGACGTGTCGCGGCGCCTATGACATCGCGAATGCGCCAGCGGCGCCTCGCAACGTCATCAGTGCGCCGCGGAAAGAAGCTCCGAAATGGAACTTCTTTTTTGCTCCGCGCGGGAGTCGCGCGGTTTGGCTGCTGAGGCTCCCGCGCGGAGCAAATGGCGCCGGCGGG
>NC_056524.1:153230594-153290191 GCF_019175285.1 Sceloporus undulatus | reverse complement strand
CAAACCGCCATATAGTACGTATTGTATACGTACTAGGGTTAGGAAGGGGTGGTGCTTCCGCACCCCCCTAACCCTAGTACGTATACAATACGTACAAGATGGCGGTGCCCCTTCCACATGGGCGCCGCCATCTTTACGTACGGGACGCATAACATCCAGACGTGTCGCGGCGCCTATGACATCGCGAATGCGCCAGCGGCGCCTTGCGACATCATCAGTATGCCGCGGAAAGAAGCTCCGAAATGGAACTTCTTTTTTGCTCCGCGCGGGAGCCGCGCGGTTTGGCTGCTGAGGCTCCCGCGCGGAGCAAATGGCGCCGGCGGGGGACCGCCGCAAAGCGGCAGTTTGTATCCCGCCAAAGAAAACTTTATGAAAACCTCAAACAGGTGGATTTTAACACCACAGAAACTAAAAAAGATATATAAGTCATTAGATCAGAAATGCTGGAGATGCAGAAAAGAGGTGGGCACCCTTTAAGCGCATGTGGTGGTCCTGCAACAAGATAAGAGATTTCTGGGCAAAAATACACTTACAAATTCAAAAAATGCTCGCCATACGATATAAAATGGCACCTGAACCATATTTGCTTAATATAACATCTAATTTCAAGGTAGAAAAAGAAAAAAATATACTGGAGAATACTATTATATCTAATTACTGTGGCTAGAATACTAATAGCCAGAAATGGGGAAAAAAGAAGAATCCCCAACTGTAGAAGAATGGATATACGATACACAAGAACTACGAGGAATGGATAGGCTTTGAGAAATTCAGCACTAAAAAACCTGGCTATCTTATGGGACAGCATGTGAAAAAATAGGATGAATTGGCCAAAGCAGAAACAACTACTGTATCCGCAACAATGTGTTAATGAAGAACGAGGTCTAATTGTAACAGCTGATAAATGTAGATTTTAATTATAACTTAGGTTATAGCTAGTACGTAAAGTACATCAAATTTTAAAAAAAAGGTGTTTATTTCAACGTAAGAAAGGATTTGCACTGGACCTTAGACTAGGGGAATGCGTTGGTGTGCAATTTTTGTTTCTGTCCATAATAACTGCTTGTTGAAATACCCTTTCCGTGTATACAGTAAAATATTTCTACTTGCCATTTTATTTTTTTAGCTATTGATGTTTTATTATTATTATTATTTTAAAATTTGCAAACATATAGCTTATTACAGTTATATATATTTCAAAATTATAGAGATGAGATATTTGAAGTTATTACTACTGTCCACTATGGCCTTTCATCTGCACCAACCATTTCTTTTCTTAGCCCTGTCACACAACTCTGATCTGCTACCTTTAGTGATACTGCTGGGTATGTTATCTGACAGTATTATTATTATTATTATCATTATTATTATTAACCTTTTATTTATGAAGCGCTGTAAATTTACACAGTAAAAATGTAGAGTAGGGCTGAGCAGAGTGACTAGGTAGAATTGGTAATGCGTAGCAAGAAAAGATGTATGGCATATCTTCAGGGGGCAAGTGTTGTGATACCAAGGGCCCACTGTGTTTAGCCTTTTCTGTCAGAGAGTCTAGTACCCCCCCACCAAACTATAAATCCCAGAACTCCTCAGCACTGAGCCATGGAAGTTAAAACTGGTGTCAAACCGCTTTATTTCTCCAGTGTGGCAGCAGCAGCGTATGTGGCCCAAGGTATTACAGAAGCCACTTTCCATATTCATAAGTTAATTAACAACAGGGAAAGCTTTACTATACAAACTCCTTTCTCTGTTAGTCTCAAAGTGCTACAAAATCCCTTTGTATATGTTGCCAGCATGCATAGGAATGAAGAAAGGAAATTAATTAATTTATTATTATTATTAATTTCATTCCTTCCTTGTTAATAAAAATATTATTATTTAATAATAATAATAATAATAATAATAATTAATTTCCTTCCTTCTTTCCTTTTTCTTTCTTAGTTGCACCTCCCATCCTAGAGAGGGCGCTGCAGGAGAGCGAAACACGCTCTAAAAGTTGCCTTTCCTTATAGTCTTTACGTCAGTGGTCCCTAATACTGTGCCCTTTAAGAGAATTTTGGACTCCAGCTCCCAGAAGCCTCAGCCATGTGAGCCAATACGCTAGGATTCTGGGAGCTGAAGTCCAAAAAATCCCTTAAACCGCAGAGTTTGATGACGACCCACTGCTCTACGTCACTAGCGGCCGCTGATTGGCTGCTGCCGGCTGAGCAACGGTTGAGGGAGGGTAGTTGGTTTCGTGCACGTGGGTCGCTCGCGTCGCTGCCGCCGCCGCCGCAGCAACCGCCACCATGGTGAAGGAACAGTTCCGCGAGACCGATGTGGCCAAGAAGATGTAAGCGGGCGGGGGAGGGAGGGGCTGTTTCATGATGAGGGAAATGGGCGGGGCTTGCGTGGTGGATGACAGGAGAGGGAAGCAGTCCAAGTTCTGAGGGTTCGAATGTTGGTGGATGGGCTGAGCGGGAGGGGCTGTCTCAGGATGAGAGGAGGGGGCGGGGCTTGTGTGGTGACTGTCAGGAGACGGGGGTTCGAATGCTGGTGGATGGTCTGAGTGGGGCCCAAAATGGCGGATGGGGGTACTGTATGGAGCCTCTCAGGGGCCCCAGCCAAACCAAGCACTTACATTATGTGGCATTGTATTTACACACACAAAGCCTTTTCACACTTTCCCAAGATAAAACATCCTTGTGGTTGTGTTTTGTTCCCCCCCCCCCCCCACTAAAACCTAATAAAGCTCCATTAATCATACTGTGTGAGCCACTGTGGAGCAGTGGTTTGAGTGTTGGACTCTGTGGAGTCAGTCCCACCTTGGGCCAAGTCACACTCTCTCAGCCTCCTCAGGGGAAGACAATGGCAAACCCCCTCTGAACAAATCTTTAGGGTCGGAAACGACTCGAAGGCACACGGCAACATCACATGTCAAACATGTGATTGTACATGTTCAAACACGAATCGAGGAACACGAGAGATAGTTATTTTGTGGGTTTTTGGGGCTGTGTGGACATGTTCTAGAGGAGTTTATTCCTGATGTGCCTGAAAAACCCACAAAAGAACTATCATGTTTCCCGATTCGTGTTCTCCAGCGTTTTCTGAAAATGCCAGCCAAAGATGCTGGCGAAACGTCAGGAATAAACTCTTCTGGAACATGGCCACATAGCCTGAAAAACCCACAAAAAAACTATGGGTGCCTGGTATTCTGTTCCTGCACCAGCTAGACAGTTGCCTGTGGGAAGTGCACAAGCATAATGTGACTACAAGAGCACCTTACAAATTGTGGTTGGCAGCAAATGATTTGCAGAGACACAATGCCTTTGATATTGAAGGGAATATATAACTAACATGACTTGCTGTCTATGGCCCCATACAGACAGGGCAAAATAAAGCTGCTTCGAGTCACTTTGGAAGTATGCTGTTTAAGTGATGCATGCGTCCTAAGAGTCCGGAAGCCACGTCAAAACCACAATCCAGTCCTAAGGACTGGAGCGCAGCTTTGGTGCAGCTTCCAGACTCTTAGGATACATGCATCATTGAAACAGCATACCTCCAAAGTGACCCGAAGTAGCTTTATTTTGATCTGTCTGTATGGGGCCATTGATAATCATATCCTCCATGTATTTGTCCAGCCCACCAATTAAATCTGTCTAAAGTTGTCACTTCACCTTTATTTTATACCCTGTTTTTCTCCTGGGATGGGGTCCAAGGTAACTTGTAGCATCATTTTGTAGCATCCACAGGTTAATTATGTAAGGAATGAAGAGGCCCTTTCTCATATCTGTCCTGAATGTCCCATAGTTCAGCCTCATCCTGGGTTCTGATAATATTCTTGCCTCAGTCCACATTCTGAAAGACAGTTTAGAGAAGAGGAGAGGATCGTGGTAACAATTGAAGGATGCTCTAAATTGTAAAGTGGCTGAGGGGAAAACATGTTCAATACTAAATAAAAAAGTGTGCATGCACTTTAAATCCACTTACTTGCTTAATCCTGGCCTTTGGAAACATTCCAAATGAGATTTAAAGTCATGTATGAATGGTTTGTCTAAGGAGATGCTCTTGGCTGATCTTTGAGTTTGTAATGGGATGTAGGTGAGAAAGTATTCTGTTGGGTTCAAGGCTTTGGGGTGTTAATATGTTGAAGCCAGCATCCTCAGTTGTGCCTTGGCCTGTTGGCTTTTTGGCATCCCTTGCCTGCCAGAAGCAAGCTACCATGTTTGGCAGTAAGTAGGGCTTCAAAAGAGCCATCAAGGTATTTATGATCCCCGTGGTGCTGTTTTTCTATTCCAGAAGCCACATCTGCTTTGGGATGAAATCACCAGAAGAGATGCGGCAGCAGGCTCACATCCAAGTCGTTAGCAAAAACCTGTACAGTCAAGATAACAACCACTCTCCTCTGCTACATGGAGTACTTGACCATCGAATGGTAAAGCCTTTTGCTCCTTAATGCTGTCCTGCTTCTGAAACAAATACAGCAAAAAAGAGGGAAAAATCCAAGGAATAAATATCCAGCCAGTTCTTGGAACAAACCAACTTAGGCTAAACCAAAATGTAATGTGCCCGCTTAACATAATGCTAGCTCAAATGCAAAAGTTTGTAACAGCTATTGTTAGTTAACACAGGATCAAAAGTGTAATGATGGAGCAAATGAATTGAGTGCTGAATGTCCCAGGTTCACTCCCCATATCTCTTGCTGAGGAGGATCTTCAATAGCAAGACTTGGGAGGAGGGACTCAACTGGAAAACTCCATGAACCAAAGACAGTGTGGACAGCTCTGAGCTACCATCTATTTGGTGGCCTAAATGGAACACAATCTGTTTACATACCCATTGCGTTTCTGATGGTATCAGCACTTTATTGTGTCTAAACTGCATATTCATGAAAGGTGTTTTGAGAGCCTAGTTCTTTGTGCTTCAAAAAACAAACAAAACCTTTCGTGTTTCTCAGTTCGGAATTTGAAATATTTTTGCTGAAATGAATTGAGTTTGGTTGGTATGAATATTCCCGGCTGGATAACTGTTTTATTTGAGTCTTGGTAGAACTTAGAATTTGAGGTAGAAATATTTTGTGTTGTGAGAATATTGACCTGTGTAAAACATTCATGAAACACAAAAGATCCAGAACTGGCAGAAATTATTGGTAGAGGATATTGGCAGAGGTCCATAATCCCTCTCCTGGTGAGTGCTCTCCTTCCCATCCAAAGTGAAATTCAGAAAGGGTGTGAGGATTGTTCTTATAGTCATGTTTCCATCATGTTTTTAAAGTGCTGGGTGCTTTCATGAGGTTAATTCCGGGATTATTAATATTCTAATAAAACCCTGCTGGCCTTCCTTAGAGTTGTGGGGCCATATTATGTCCATGCTTGAGATTCTTTCTCTCTCACCATAATGTACAGATAATTAATGGTGGGGTGTCTCATTAATCTGGCAGCACTTTTCCCCACTCATTATTGTTTTATTTGTCTTTTCTCCCCAAGGGTACAAGTGAAAAGGATCGTCCCTGTGAAACCTGTGGAAAGAATCTGGCAGAGTGTTTGGGTCATTATGGCTACATTGACCTAGAGCTGCCTTGTTTCCATGTTGGATACTTCAAAGCTGTGATAGGCATTTTACAGGTAAAATTGTATTTAATTTGAAGAATCAGAAATGATAGGACTGGGATAGGAAAGAACTTCATGTGAAGATCTAGTTGGGACAGTTTCTCTGATAACACAATTGGTCTAATATGTAAAAATGGGCTAGCCAGCAGAACTGATTCCTAACACTATGTGTTTGAACTGACAGTCTTGGCCTGTCGCTTTGCTTTTGAGTCATTGCAGTTACACTATACCAAATCCATTGGGTTTGCTTTGACACACTGCAGTACGAAGTTTACTAAAGAAGAGAGCTTGTATACTTTAATAAGAAGGTCCCTGGTTCTTATTTCCCCTCACGTTTGACCTCCCAAACTTATCATTAGTCTCCCTCTCACACTTATGCTCTCTCTCTCTCTCCGTCTCCCCTCATAGTATGCAGAGCAGAATTTTGAATTTGTTTTGCAAAACTGTTGTAAGGATTACTGTGAAGTCCTTTGAACCTTCTAAGGCAACATTAATTTTTCTGCATGCAAAGGAACTTATTTATGAGTAAACAAACATAAGCTCAGGGTGTATGGTAATATAAATTAATCATGGCTGTCTTCATGCTGTTTTACAGAACTGGACAGATTTGGAAGACCACTGATATTTAACAACTAGAGTTTCTGACTAATTAAGTTAACTAGTTAGGTTAAGTGCTCTGTAGAGCAGATTACCCCATACATTTATATTAATTTGGAGTGATATTTTGTTTGTTTGGGAGCTTGTACGATTTTCTTAGAGTCATTGTTTTTCATAGAAATGGAGGGTCAACAAACAGGAAAATTAACTCATTTATCCTTCTGGCATTGTGCCTATATATACATTCAAGTGGGTTTTCGGGGTGTGCTGGGCAACAGTGAATTATGCCATTTCATGTAGAAAAATAAAAACTGAGCTTGATTTTTGTTATTTTGTTTTGGAAGATGATTTGCAAGACATGTTGCCGTATCATGCTGACAGTTGAAGAAGAGAAACAGTTTTTGGATTACCTGAAGAGACCTGGCTTAACTTACCTCCAGAAACGGGGCTTGAAAAAAAAGGTGTCTGAAAAGTGTAGGAAAAAGAACACTTGCCCACATTGTGGGGCTTTTAATGGTGAGTGCAGAAATATACTCTTTGGTTCTTGATCCCCTTCTGCACCCAAAGTCTGAAAGTTTTTAGGTCAGCTAGTTGATGTTTGTGTATCTTGCTAGCTGTTGTCCAGTTGTGAGTAAAACTCATCAAATACACACTGCTTACCTATTCATTGTAAATGATCTAATGGTGAAGCAAGCAAGGAAGATGTTCACGCATTTAGTACACTACCAGGGCTCCGCCAGACCTCTGATTGCTTGGCCAGATTATTTGTTATCCCATTCTTCCCTCAAGCAGTTCAACTGGCCAGAATTTATCTGTTTTGGTTCTTCTATTAACTTTATGACAACCCTATGAATAGTTTTAGTTTAAGAGATTGGCCCTGAGTAAGTAGAAGTTTAACTTGGATCTCCCTGCTCTGAGTCCAACATGTCTGTCACTACACCATACTTACTCTTACTCTGGATCTTAATCTAATAGCTCAGTATATGGTTTGTTTATTGTAGTGTGAATTTTTAAGAGAGAATAAAAAGAAAAATAACCATAGGTCATGTGTGAGTTTGATCTTGGGTCTGTACTGAATTGCTATAAAAGATTGTCAGTCATGTATGGCAAGCCAGCCTTCTCAGCAACTAGTCCTGAGGATGTTCTCTGATGTAAGACAGGCTTTGGGGAAATAGAGCCCATACAGACAGGCCAAAATAAAGCTGCTTCAGGTCACTTTGTAGGTATGCTGTTTAAATGATGCCCAAGAGGCTGGAAGCCAAGCTCCAGTCCTAAGGACTGGAGCGCAGGTTCGGCACAGCTTCTGACCTCTTAAGATGCATGTCTCATTTAAACAGCATACCTACAAAGTGACCCAAAGCAGCTTTAATTTGGCCTGTCTGTACGGGCCCATAGTTTGGTTGGATCTGGTAGCCTTCCCCTGTGATGACAACTTTGTCCACTTTCCCTTACCACCACTACATTTACTCTCTCCCCCCACCCCCAGTTACTGTCACTCCATTAACAGTTATGCCTACCTAAATAGGATCACATTTTTACTAACCATATTTTTTGTAAGTCTGTATGCTAAACATGACTGGAGAGCAGACTAATGTCAATTTGTGTTTATTTTTCCCCTTGTAGGCACTGTCAAGAAGTGTGGTTTACTAAAGATAATCCATGAGAAGTATAAGACTACTAAGAAGATAGTAGATCCCATTGTATCTAACTTCATGCAGTCTTTTGACACTGCTATAGAGCATAACAAAGAGATTGAATCCTTGCTTGGGAAAGCCCAGGTGAATCAGAAACCTTTGTAATTCTGTATTTGTTATTTACATTCTTCCTTTAGAAAAGAAGAGTTCTGTTAAGACTGAAACAGCTAAATATCTTTATATGTAATGGTTCTTTTGTTTTATGCCAGAGAATCATAGCCTCTCTCAGGCTGCATCTGTGTTGCAGAAATAACACAGTGTGATACCCCTTTAAAAGCCATGCTATGAAATTCTTGCATTTAGAATTTTGTAAGATATTTAGCGTTCTCTTTCAGAGTGGTCTGGTACCAAAACAAACTACAAATCCCAACTTTCTATAGCATTGAGCCATGGCAGTTAAAGCAGTGTCAAACTGCATTATTTCTGTAGTGCAGATGCAGCCTCAGTGACAACTTTATCTGCAGTGATTATTAGTACTATCTTATGCCTACCCAACCTGAAGATTATCCTCAAGGCATTCTAGGAGCTCAGGGTAATTGTGGCACATTTGCTAAAAGTGACATGTACGTGCAGGGTCCTGGTTAAAAGCCAATCCAGTTTAGAGATATTGGGTAAGAAGGCTGCTAATATGTGTGTATGCAGCTACTGAGAGCTTGGTTTGAAAAGGTCAGGGTTGATATTAGTCAAAAATGTCACAGCAGTTCTAATGAGATGTCTTCAAAATCTGTACTCAAAGAATCTAATAATAGGTCTTTGTTGTATGCCTGGGACTGATGAGTGCATCTTGATGACAAAACATGTTGTTATTGTCTTGGGAGGTGGGAATACTGTTTATTGGGGTGGGGACGACAACAGCAAGGGTGGCCAGAATCACTGTGTAAATTTTCCAAGCCATGGGTTTGTGCCTCCACAGATGACCACCTGTATTTCCTGTATGGAGTCTGTCTCATGAGAGCTATTATATCTGACCACTTCAGTAAAGTATATGTGCCTTTATAAAAACACATCCTGCCATATTGGAGGTTCTTCACAGTATGCATTTTGACATAATTGCAATTGCTAAAATGGAAAATTACTGTGATTGTTAGCTCAGGCTGAAGTGAAGTATTATGTAGAATTAGCATGTTGAAACACACAGCAAAAATTGGGTGGTTAGTGAAGGAGCATAGAAGTCAGCAATATGAGGAAATAGAATGGAGTGAAGAGAAAATCAGTTTAGCAGCTGTAGGGTTTGAGACTGGACAGCTGAAAGTACATATTCAGTGATGTATACATTGTGATCATACACATTTATGCTCCTGAAGTGGTGCTGTAATAGCTTGTTGTACCTTACTGCTTTAAAATTATCTGACAAACCAGTAGGTGTGATTATGTGTTGAGATGCAGCCAAGAATGCATTTTCCTGCTTTGCAGTACTAACATGAAATTGTAAATCTTCTGGATTTTATAGGAGAACTTGAATCCCTTAGTCGTTTTGAATCTCTTAAAGAGAATTCCCGCAGAAGATATCCCTCTTCTTTTGATGAACCCTGAATCAGGCAAGCCTTCTGACTTGATCCTGACACGACTCTTGGTTCCTCCACTGTGCATTAGGCCCTCTGTGGTGAGCGACTTAAAATCTGGCACCAATGAGGATGACTTAACCATGAAGTTGACGGAAATAATCTTCCTCAATGATGTGATCAAAAAGGTGAGGTGCCTTTTCACTGTACATAGAGGAATGGGGATGGCTGTGCTCTGCTTCTTACTGATACATTTTAAATGGCTGCCTGATTGAGATGCTTTTAGCATTTCAAATGCATGTGTGGGTAGTTATTTCAAATCCTACAGCTCAAGCAAGTGCTTTTACTGTGTTACTCTCTGTGTGTGTACACACATGCATACATACTGTATACATATTCATTGATTATGTTAATTGTGGCTTACTGCAGGTACAATGCTCATCTTTTTGTGGGTTGTGGGTGGAATTTAGTCAGAATTGGCTTGGATCGCTTTACCTATAATACCACTTCTTTTAATTAGTGAAATCCTTATAACGGCATTCATTGATTTTAATATGACTTAAGTTTAGACAGCTTAGTTTGGATCCAACCAAGTTGGTTATTACAATAAATTTTTGAATTTATTTTTTTTTTCTAGTGAAGATCACAGAAAAATTGCTGTTTCATAGTCTAATGTCGATAATCAGATACAGTGAGCCCAGCTATAGGCAGGCTTCTCTTCTGTGGCTTTCAGCATAATCTGAAGCCGTAGTACAATGTTATGAGTGGTGCACATTTGTGATCACATGGATGCGCCCTATTATTTTCAATGGGGAGTGAACATATACAGTTTTCCCCTTATGCAGTGGGGGGGGGGGTGTCAGACCGGATCCCTTGCATAAGGGAAGGGAGGACTGTATAAACATACTCAGGAATACAGCTTCAGTAGGCCATAGAACAAAATACAATGAAATCTAAAACAGCAACATCATTTTTGGGCCAACTAAAAAGCACAAAATAAATAATGCAAGCTTTTGAACCTGCATCCCAGAGGGGAAAAGTGATGATGGTAGAGTCATGGGCCTTCAGGAATCCCAGGAGAAGTTGTTTCAGTCCCTGTATGGACAAGAAGGGGAGTTTCCTCTGCTTGCATTGAGATATCTTAACTACAATAGAAACAGCATCTGATACAAAATGTAGGCCTGTGACTCTTAACATCATCACTTTTCTTCACAAGTATGATTTTTTAAACATATTTTGCCTGATAAAGAAGGCAGTAGAGCTTTGAAAGCTTGAAAGATGTGCCTTCTAGTTGGCCAAAAATGATATTGCTGTTTTGAGGATTCTGGATTCAGATATAAACAGTGTTCAATATCCTTTGGCAAAGGAGGTGTCTCAGGTCCAAAACACACTGGAGAAATGATCCAGTCTGAGACCATTTTTACTCTTCTGGTTCACTGCTAGGGAATCCTGGAAACTGTAGTTTATTGTGGCACCAGAACGCTCTAATAGAGAAGGCTAAATGTCTCACAAAACTACAGTTCCCAGAATTCCCTAGCATTGAGCCAAGGCAGTTAAAGCGGTCTCAAATTGAGTTATTTCTGCAATGTGTTTTGGACCTCGGTTCTTGAAATTACATACACATTTCTTGAATTCATATGAAAATGGCTATAGCTAAATTTTCTATGAAACTTTGAATTTGCATGAATTGAAACATATTTTCTTCTCATTTCAGCACAGAATATCAGGAGCCAAAACTCAGATGATAATGGAGGACTGGGACTTCCTGCAGTTGCAATGTGCTCTGTATATTAACAGTGAACTCTCTGGTATTCCTCTCAACATGGCACCCAAGAAGTGGACAAGAGGGTTTGTTCAACGACTGAAAGGGAAGCAAGGTAGGTGTTCCAGCATCCTCTCACTTTGCCATAGCTACCATATTTCAACATACACAATTGCTTTAGTCAAGCTCTTTTATTTGAATTGCCATGTAGACTCTCAGCCACTTGGCCATGTTTATCCAAGTGCTTATCACTGGGCTATTCCTTACTAATGTATTTGCATTTACTGGAATGTATTTAACACATTCCAGTGAAATGAAAACATTTTATATGGTGATGCAGTTGTCAAATCCAAGAAAATCAAATTGGATCAATTATACTTTTCATTATGGAGAATACTATGCATTATACTCTGTGTGTTTGCTGTCACCATTATTTTTTTACCTTACTTTCTCAATGTATTCCTACCCCTAACATTTATTCATCTGGCTCACACATCCAAAGGTCCCCTGCTCACTTCAGCAACTTCACACATGCTTCCTTTTGTGCCTGGATTTCATTCTGAGGAACATCTCATGATGCCACCTCACTCTATCCCTTCAGATACCTCATCAAAACCCACCACCCCTGGAACCTTTAATTCAGGGGTAGGCAACCTGCGGCCCGCGGGCCGGATGCGGCCCGGCAAGGCCTTGGGACCGGCCCCCGCCTGGTCTTGCCGCCGATTGCCGCCGGAGCCTTTGGCCTCTCGCGTGAGGGCGTGGGGCCTTTGGCCTATCAAGAGGAGGCGGGCAAGGGGGGCAATTGTCTATAGAAGCCTCCGAAACATGCATTTATATTAACATTTTTTTTAAATCAGCAATTTTTTTGCATGTCCTCCATTTTTATAAAAAGTGTCCTCCATTTGAAAATTTTGTCCTATATTTGTCTCGGTTTATTTATTTAATTAATTTTTACAAAAAATATTTAATTATTTAATTTTTGGCTTCGGCCCCCCAGTTGTCTGAGGGACAGCAATCCGGCCCCCGGCTCAAAAAGCTTGCCTACCCCTGCTTTAATTGAACCTTATCTTTGTCATCTGCTTTTGTAACTGGACATAAATATATACAGAGGAACAGAGTGAATATTTTCCTGTGATTCTTGCCTCTGCCTTCCCCATGTGTCTTCCTTTGTCTGATGTATTAGAAATATCTGTACCATTAGTTAAGCATCCTTCTGTCATTTAGAGCATATTATAATTTTAAATCTAAATAATTTAAATACAATCTAAAAATATATTCAAGGAAAATATTTTAAAAAAATAAAAAGTCAAATAAACTAGAGATCACAGATAAAGCATAGGTTTAATTGAAACCTACTGGGTAAGCTTGGGCAAGTCACATGCTCTCTGTCTCAGGGGAAGGCAATGGCAAACCTCCTCTGAACAAACCTTACCAAGACAACCTGATGATAGGTTTTCCTTAGGGTTGCCATAAGCTGGAAATGACTTGAAGGCACCCAGCAGCAAGCAAATAAGACACTGCCAGTTAGCTGGCAAAAAACCCTGTGTAATTTATTTATTAAAAATATTTACAATTGCTTCTTTCCAAACAGGGCAAACAAAGTGAGGTACAATAAAATGGATAACATATTCTTTAAAAGTAGATTAAAACAGTTCTGAAATCCAGTTTCAAAAATTAGTTTTGAACAGTTAAAATAATTTCCATCTTACTCCCCCATAGTTAGTTTTTGTTCTACTTCATCCCCCTTCTCTCCTTTCTGTTTTTTTTAAAGGTCGGTTTAGAGGGAACTTGTCTGGAAAGCGAGTAGACTTCTCAGGCAGAACAGTTATCTCACCTGACCCAAACTTGCGAATTGATGAAGTGGCTGTACCAGTTCATGTTGCAAAAATACTGACATTTCCTGAGAAGGTAACTATAGAACATTTAATCTCCCCTTGAACCCTGGATGTTGTGGTAGCTCTCAGAATCTCTGTGTATGTTTCTAGCAAGGCTAATTCTTAAGCTTGGCCTGGATTGCCAATTCAGACAGATCTCACATTGAACTAAACATTCTCTTGATTAGACTTTACATTCTATATCAACAATCTCCAACCTGTTGGAGCTGGTCAGCACATGTGGCCAGTCACGCAACATCCATTTTAAAGGAAAGCAAACTGCTGAGGCTAAAAAGCAAGTAGCATATCAAACAGCAGAAGGGCAGAAATAAAGACTGAGCCTCTGCCAGTAATAAACTACGTAAAGAGGATATGGCTGCTATGCATGTTCAAGTTGATTCGAACTGATGGCAACCCTACCCTAGGGTTTTCTTCATAAGATTTATTTTAAGGAGGTTTACCACTGCCTTTCTCTTAGGTTGAGGGAGGTTGATTTGCCCAACATCAAAATATTCAGACCTTGGGTTTCCATGGTGTATCAGGGATTGTACTCTTGCTTTCCCTGACTCTTTCATCCAACACTCAAACCACTGCACAATGCTAATTCCCCAAAGGAAAATTTGGGCATACAAGTTTTATCTGGGGCAAAAAAACTTTGAAGCAGGCCTGTGGTTGAATTGTAGTACTGGGAATATTTTGCATTTTTAACAAGAACATTGCTTTTGCAGGTGAACAAAGCTAACATAGACTTTATGAGGAAGCTTGTTCGGAATGGTCCTGAGGCTCATCCTGGTGCAAACTTCATTCAGCAGAGACACACGCAAATGAAAAGGTCTGGCCCTATGTCTGAGGTGGCTGCTTTCTGTTTCATAGGCATTTCATTCTGTGCAGTTTCAGTTCTTGTTTTGAACATATTTAGAGGTTCTCAGAATTGTTTGTTTCTCTTTATTTTCACTCATGTGACTGTAAGACTTGGAAGAGGTTCCATATATAACCCTATCTCATTACTGAACTGGGGTAGGGAATTATACTTAAGGGCACTCATTGATACAAGTAGCTCTGCACCCTAACTTGGAATAAGGTCTATAACGCAAAACATTGGCTATCAAATACAGTATGGTATGGAAAAGATTTCAGTGATTCAACCCCATTATCATTGCTAAGAGTCAGTAGTCCTCTAAAAGCATGGCTTTAGTTTCACATGAATAGGCTCCTTATTAAAGCTGGAAAACAATAATTGCCTTTGAGATTTTTCTTTTGCATTACTGCTTTTCTTTTCTTCCCTCACCCTTCCCTAGATTTTTGAAATACGGAAACCGTGAAAAGATGGCTCAGGAGCTGAAGTATGGCGACACTGTAGAGAGGCACCTTATAGATGGGGATATAGTCCTGTTCAATCGACAACCCTCTTTGCACAAACTCAGCATTATGGCTCATATAGTAAGCAGAATAATTTCCCTTGAGGCCTATTTATTTGTTTGTGTATTTATTTATTTATTATTTGTTGACTTTTTTGCAGAAAGTATTGTTCCTGTCTGAGGGAACTGGAAAGTAAATGCACAGATGTCTGTGCATCAAATGTGATCTGTACATTTCTCCTTTTAGAACGAGGTGACAGATTTTCAGCATGTGGAATTTACTTTTACTAGAACCTTGCGGTAACCATGTGCAAAGCAATGATATGGAAAGATGTATACTAAGAAGGAAAGGACTGTCTGTGAGCCTATGTTGAATGCAGGAATTTATTATCAGTACCACAAACAAAACCATGGGTCCTTTCAAACAAACATTGGCTAATTCAAGCATTCCTTCCACTCTCCAGCAACCAAACTTGGATGTTAATGTTTTTAAATTATTTATTTTTTAGTAAGTTAGTAGGCAGATGCTCTTGCTGGTTCACCCAAATTTCCCAGAGATCTATCAGTAAATCCTAACCTCATGCTTGTCTGCCCATACTTTACAAGAAACAAATATTGTATTTTGCGTGCTACCCTGCAGCTTCATCCACATAATATGACTCATTGGCCAAGACTAATCTAAATAGAACACCCTCCAGGTTAGATTTAGCAACAATACTTGCTTGAATCCTAAGTATTTGATCTCGTCACAGAAGGAGAGTTCTGTTCCTGGGAAGAGTCCTTCCTTGCAACTATTCTTGTGTAAAAGGCTGCAAAACCTTAGAACCCAAACCCGTGTTAGCAAGAGAAAACTAACCTTATGACATATCCCTGAGAAAAACTGGATCTATACATGCAGCAGAATGAACTAGTAGAACTGATTGTAGCAGTTAAAGTTGTGGAAGAGAGAGAAGCAAAATTTTAAAGCTCCTTTTATTAAAATTAGAAATCCTTTTATCATATGTGAATAATGCTAGCACATGGGGAAAAGATATATTGTCTGTTCTAGTTTGCTGTGCTCATCTACTTGCATAAAATTCTTTTCATAGGAAAGCGTTTGTTGTTGTTGTTGTTGTTGTGTGCCTTCAGGTTGTTTCCAACTTAGGGCGACCCTAAAGCAAACCTATCATACAGTTAACCAATTGCATTCTGAAATGACACAGTACATTGTTTTTTGTGGATTTTTCAGGCTCTGTGGCCATGTTCTGGAAGAGTTTCTTTCTGCCGTTTTGCCAGCATCTGTGGCTGGCATCTTCAGAGAACATACAGTACATTGTTCCACCTTCTGCTGCATGTGTATATCCAGCCAGCATTTTAAATTATTGAGAAAATGCACATTCTCAGAAATCCTTTACATTTTCTCTGTAAGAATACATTGTATCCTCTCTTTCCCTCTCTCTTGCTGAAAATCAACTAGGACATGTGCTTTCTCATCTGTTAGTTGGATCTGGTTATATATCACCAAACATTATGTCTTGTGACAATGAATCTCTATATAATACAGTGTCATCTTAAACCTCTAGCAGTGTTTGGAAACAAAATAATAAAATTGTAATTTGTTGCAAAGGATATCATTTTGTGCATGTGTTAAAAAGAGAAACATTTTAAATGATACATTTTCCAAGAACACTGTTCACTTCTTTGGATATCTTGGCAATGTTTTCTTCTATCCCCTTTCTTTATTTTGTTTTCAGGCTAGAGTAAAACCACACCGGACTTTCAGGTTTAATGAATGTGTCTGTACTCCATACAATGCTGATTTTGATGGTGATGAAATGAATCTTCATCTTCCTCAAACTGAAGAAGCCAAAGCAGAAGCCCTTGTCCTGATGGGGGTAAGCATTGTTCCCATTATTTGTTGAGATGAAGCAGGTTGGGTGGGTGCTGGTTAGTTTTCATTTCTGGTTATAGTTTTCAGAAATTATATATGTACAATTTGTGGGTAACAATGTAATATTATTCTGTCTTCCCTACTGTATTAAAAGAGGAGGCTATAATGCATAAAGACAATACTGTAGATGGATGGATGGATGGATGGATGGATGGATAGATAGATAGATAGATAGATAGATAGATAGATAATAAAGTAGGAACAAATGTGGTAACAGGTTATTATGATCCATATAGTTGAAAGTGGTGTGTTACAGATTGAAAAATTACCACTTCAAATGTTTGTCTTCAGCAAAGATTATATTTTATTTCTAGATTTTCCAACTGCCGGCAGAATTAGTTAGAAGCTATAACCAGTATTATTACTGGGTGTCAAATGTATATTTGGTACATAAATATGGCCCTCTTGCAAGTGAGAAGCAAACATCATGTAAAGTTGGCACAGTCTAGCAGCATGGACCAAAAGCACTCACATACCATTTCATGCCTATATACATCTGATATACACATACAGCCAGTGAGAGAAACGTAACATTAATGTATGGGAGTGGACTGCCTTTTATCATATAGACAATGGCCCGTTACACACGGGCCTTTACGGGGTTGGCCGAGGACCTAGCATCCATACCGGCCTCACCCCTAGCACGTGACGAGGGTGTAAAGATGGTGGCGCCCTATACACACGGGCGCCACCATCTTTTCGTGCTGGATCCATAGCATCCGCATGTCGCGCCCCGGATGTGACACCATGAGTGTGCGAGTAGCGCCTCGCGGCGTCACATCTGGGGCGGAAGAAGAAGCGCCATTTTGAGGCTTCTTTTTGCTCTGCGAGGAAGCCGTGCGGTTTGGCTGCTGCGGCTCCCTCGCGGAGCAACCGGCATCAGCGCGAGACTGCCCCTTCTGGGCGGTCTGTAACGCGCCAATGTCTGTTAAAATACTGTGAAACCACTGAGGTCTAAATAAACCTACTCCAGGCTTGATATGGAATTAAGACCTCAACTTGGCCTAATTTGTATTACAGGGAAAAAAAATCGTCTGGGGATCTTGCAAGTTGTGATCTGTGTTATGAGGACTCTTAGAAATATGTAATTACAAATTTTAAAAACATCTGTGGGACATCTTATGAAATTGTCTAGTTTAATGAATGAGTTTTTTTAAAAAATATTTTTCATTTCATTTAGACCAAAGCAAACTTGGTAACTCCAAGAAATGGAGAGCCCCTTATTGCTGCAATTCAGGATTTCCTTACAGGTCTGTTTCTGGTTTTTTGCTAGTGTATATGTAACTCAGTATTTTAGAAAGACTCTTGAAATCTCTTGTGTCGAGCTAATGTTAGGTCATATCTGATGTGAGGACTGGGTTGTGCTTGCTCCTGCTTTAGAGCATTATTTCTATAAAAATTAATATGGTGTCATATATGTACATTTGCACCAAAGTAGTGCATGTTGTATTAAATCATAATTTCTCCAGGATTCAGTACATGCCTGGAAAAGCAGCTAAAGATGCTTTCCCCAAATTAACATGTGTACTATCTTAAGAGAGCTGTGTTATTTAGGCAAAAAAAAAATCCCATAAGCACTTATCCCCATTTCTGGCAGTAAACAATGAGAATAAATAACATAACCCCCAAATGTGTTGCCTGAAGTGGTTCCCAGTGAAGAGGAATATGCCAAAAACTTGCTCTATCTTCATGTTTTTGTAATGTTTTTTTTTCTTGCCCTCTTTAGGTTCTAATTTACAATTTTAATGAAATAACTAAAAAATAAACAACATTTTGTTTTCGTTGCTCTTCTAATGCTTTTTGCATTGAAACTTTTGGCCCACATGATACAAATTACTCTTCTGCTTTTTTCTACTGAAGTACTTTTGTTTTTCAGGTGCCTACCTTCTTACGCTGAAAGATACTTTTTTTGATCGAGCAAAAGCTTGTCAGATTATTGCCTCTATCCTGGTTGGCAAGGATGAAAAAATTAAAGTTCGCCTTCCACCTCCAGCAATTCTCAAGGTACTGAGTTTGTAAGGGAGACAGAAAGGGGTTGAGTGTAGTCACTAATAACTTATTTTTCTTCTGGATGGTATTTTTTGTATGGTTGAGGATCAGGGCATTTCTCACAGCCGTGTGCAAAAGACATGCTTTGAGAAGGGGAGAGAAGAGAAGCATATTGGAAAGGTAGCACACTCTACCTTGTAGAATCATTTCAGGACAGCTGAACATGTCTACTTGATGACTTATCTGTCTCATACTGAATATTTCAAATTGCAGTAAATACCACCATTTTTAGCTTCAGAGATGAATGTTAAAATGTCATCTTATTAATGTAGTTTAAGCTAAAATTGCTGGTTGTTCCAGTTGAGTTCACTCTGCTTCAGTTTTCTGTATAAATCTTATTGCTAAAATAAAAACAAAGATTTTATCATGCAATGCAAAATGCTGTAGAGTTTGAAGGGAGCACAAGGACCATCTGGTTGAACCCCATGCCATGCAGGAAAATACAACTGAGAGATTGCTATCCATCCTCTGTTTTAATATCTCCAAAGGATAGATGTGATTGCAAACTGATATGATGCAAAGAAATAGTGCTTAATTCCATTTGCTGAACATTTGAGAGAGCCAGCATATCTCCTTGCCCTGTGTCAATGCAGATTTTTCAGTCTACTCCAGAGATTAATTAAGGACAAATTTTTACCTGTGAGTGCAGCTGATTTGAATAGTCTCATTCAGTTCTTGAAAAGAAGTAAAGAAGTGGTTGTGAGTCCCTAGAATGGGAATGAGGATCTTCTGGTTCTCCAAAGGTTGACAACTATCATCCCATCACCCTTCATTAGTGCCCAGGTTGTCTGAGTATGATGGGAGTTGAAGTCCAACATTTGGAAGGGGGTAGGTTTCTTACCCCTACCAAAAGTCCAGTATTGAAAGTTCTAGTTGGTGGAATTCATTCTCTGTGTGTTCATAACATTTTGTCTGTGTCCTCTTTCAGCCTGTAACTCTGTGGACAGGAAAGCAGATTTTTGGTGTCATTCTGAAGCCTAGTGACAGTTGTCCAGTCAAAGCCAATCTCCGGACCAAAGGCAAGCAGTATTGTGGCAAAGGAGAAGATTTGTGCACCAATGATTCCTGTAAGTGGAAGTGTTATTTCATCATCTGACTACAAGTTCACAAGAATGTCCTGGCAACAATGGCTTCCAGCTTGCTCATTTACTGTTCATGTTTTTTGGTGAAATATGCTGCTTTGGAGAGCCAGTGTGGTTTGACGTTGGACTACACCTTATGTACCAGGGCTCATGTCCCCACTTGTGCATAAAAACCCACTGAGTAACCTTGGGGACATCACACTGTCTCAGCCTCAGAAGAAGGCAATGGCAAACCCCTCTGAACAAATCTTACTAAGGAAACTCTGTGAGAGGTTCCCCTTAAGATTGCCATAAGTTGGAAATGACTTGAAGTATGCTGAGGTACCCTCTCAGTGGAAATAGAAGAAACCAGTGATGAAACCAGCATTGTTTAGGATGCTTATATCAGTATCTTAATGGGTTTGTGTTTCAGATGTTACTATCCACAATAGTGAGCTAATGTGTGGCAGCATGGATAAAGGAACTTTAGGATCTGGATCCAAGAATAATATCTTCTATATTTTGCTGAGAGACTGGGGACAAGTAGAAGCAGCAGACGCTATGTCACGATTAGCCAGGCTTGCTCCTGTCTATCTCTGTAAGTGCTTAGAAGAAACACTTTATACTATTTTATTTATTTACTTTTACATTACAGATTATAGTAATGTTTGTCTTTTATGCTCTCAACAACTCAGTGAAATCAGGTAAGGAGAGAGAAAGTGCCAGGCCAAAGTCATCCATTTCATTTTCTGATGAAGTCTGGATGTGAGTACAGACCAATCTAGTTCTAGTCAGATACATTAGCTAGTACAACACACTAAATCTATTAAGAGCTTTTTCTGCCTCCTTGATTTGAATGAACCTTTGCACAGTAGGGAAGTGCACCACTTGAGAAGACTTAAATTGCCTTGGGTCCTTTCACTCTGCAACATTTTAGTCACATTTTTCTCCTTTAACTACCATGATTCCATCCTATAAAATCTTGGGAGTGATAGTCTGGTGAGGCACTGGAGCTCTCTTGTTAAGAATTCTAAATGCTCCTTCCATAAACTGAAAATCCCAGAGTTCCACAGGATGGAATTCAGGCAGTAAAAGTAGAATAATAATTCTAGAATTCTGTATTATGAATGGGTTCTCTATGACAAGAGCTCCAAAAATGCAAATACAGTGGGCAGAAATAGATGTTTCTGCCCTGGGACAGGGAAAAGATTAAATTCTCAAAGAACTAACAACCTTTCCTAACAAAATCAATGCAGTCATACCATACAGTTTATATGAACTGTGAAACTTTTGATAGTTGTGAAGCTTACTTCTTGATCCAACAGTTATTTCTTTGTAACTACTCAGAACCTGAAATCCAAGCTTTTTTGTCTTCCTTCCACATGAGCAGTGAGGCTTGTGAATGGAGTTTCAGATTCCCCTACTAGACTGTTCTGAGCTGATCTGCTTGTTGAATCCTTCATGGCTGCCTCAACCTGGCTAAGTTAAGGCCCAGACATACCTCCCCTTTGTCTGAGATCTTGTCCAGATCACAGGATAAGCCTGTGACAAAGGTGTAGACTTACTTGATATTTCCCCTATATGCACACTGAGGAATATACAATTACACAAAACATAAAATACAGTGGTACCTCGGGATACGAATTACCCAGCTTACGAATTTTTCGGGATACGAATAAATCCCATAGGGATTTATTGTTTCGGGTTACGAACGTTTTTTCGGGTTACGAAAAAACGCCGGCGCTGTTTAAATGGAGCCGCGGCAGAGCCGCGGCTTTTTTCCCCATTAGCGCCTATGGCAATTCGGGTTACGAAGGTTTTTCGGGTTACGAAATTAGCCGCGGAACGAATTAATTTCGTAACCCGAGGCACCACTGTACTTGAAAAGAAAATTTAAAACTTAATCTAAGTTTGTAAATTTGCACATAATGCACAGTTTTTCCTATTGAGATATCCTTGCTGCTGTGAAGATGATGCATGCAAAAGTTAGTAAACACATGTAACCCCAATAATCTTTGCTTTTGAAGCTAGGTTGTAAATATTTACAGGTGTAAAATACTTGCAAGATAATAACTGTGTGTTGTATCTAAGAAACTGATGTATATCTTTGGTCTTTCTTTGTTAACACTCAGCTAATCGAGGGTTTTCAATTGGAATTGGTGATGTCACCCCAGGACAGGGACTGCTGAAGGCAAAATACGAACTTCTGAATGCTGGTTATAAGAAATGTGATGAGTATATTGAAGCTTTGAAGACTGGCAAACTTCAGCAGCAGCCTGGCTGTACAGCAGAAGAGACACTAGAGGTGAGTTGTATACCTTCTGTGGTGTGAAGAATGGGAAGTTCCACACAAAAATGGATTACACTCATCACTGCACGAGCTGAAGTAGAGAAATCCCATGACTTGAAATGTCATGGATAACTGATTGCTCACAGCCCCCTCCGTTAGTTTTTCCTTCTTACCTGTGCCCTGTGCAGAGCCCCTTATTCACACTTCTTCTCTGGTCTTGAATTTCTTAATTCTTTATTGTTCTGCTACCTCTACAATTTCTAATTGTCTGCTCATTCTCATTTTTTGACACTCCATGCTCTCTTTCCCTCTCTCAAAAAAGCATATCCATTAAAGTTCTGATTCAGCACATTGATTTATTGGGATTTTTTTTTGGGGGGGGGTTGTTTGCTTTCTTTGTTGTGGAGCTGTTGTTTTATATTCTACTTGTTCCCCTTCTCCACACTTATTATCTCTACCTCCCACCTGCTCTACTCCCTCTACAGTTTGAATGGTTTAACTACTTACCAAGTTGATGCTGAGATGTAAATATTTGGGTTAATGTAAATATTTGGGTTAATCACCTTAGCCTAGGAATATTTGTGTCTTTGGACAAGGGAGGGGAGGCAGCTCCTGATTCTGAAGGCTGTTGGTTCCCAGGGACACTGTCATCTAAAGAACAAAAGGGATGGAGGCCAGGATAGCCCCCAACCCACAACAAACACATTGGTTGTTTTTGACTCATGTTGCTTCCACCACTTTGTTGAATTACCTAGGAGCAGTGTCCATTTCAAACCGATGTGGTGTACATATGTGTGGCATACAGTGGTTTGACTGTTCAACTACAACTCTGGAAACCAGGGTTCAGATCCTCACTCGGCCATAGAAACCCACTGGCTGACCTTTAACAAGTCACATCCATCCTTAGAGGAAGGAGGCAAGAACCAACCCCTTGTGAACAAATCATGCCAAAAAAAAACCAACCCTCTAATAGTTTTGCCTTATGGTCACCAACAGTTGGAAATTATTTGAGGGCACACAGGAACAACAACTACATTTCTAGAGGGAAATACTCTAGAGGAAGTAGAATTTGTTAGGATGCAGTGAAAATTTTGATGCAAATTCAAATTAGGTACATTCTTGTTACAGTCACTTAATAACTGTAAGTCTCTTCCTAGGCATTGATTCTGAAAGAGCTGTCTGTGATCAGAGACCATGCTGGCAGCGCCTGTCTTAGAGAACTAGATAAGAGTAATAGCCCCCTCACCATGGCGCTTTGTGGTTCAAAAGGTAAATTGGTTAGTACTATATAAAATTAAAGGTTACCATGAAATCATACTTTTTTGTTGCTAATCAATACAATGTAAGATATCAAAACTATTTTTATAAGGGCACTCCTGCTGTACCAACTTCCTCCTCCTGCCATAGATAGTTGATGTGATGTTTGATATGTGCAAACAGTTATTTCATTTGAGGCATCAAACATGGTCAGCTGGGTTGAACTGAACTATGTTGTTTTGCCCAACATTAAGTGTTAGTAACTAAACGTCAGTGGCCTGACAGAAACCACACAAGCTTGGAAACACTCAGAGCTAAGAAAAGTTGCTTTTTTGGACTATGAGTCCTAGAACTCCCCCAATCCGCATGACCCCAATAATACTGCACATTGGAGTGTTGGCGTGGCTTAAGTGAGATACTAACAACATAGAATTTTACTCCCCATATGTGATGAATGTCATTGCTGTACTATCCTTAGCACTATTACCCATTGTGCAGAAAATACTATCTTAATTTTCTGTTATACTGAGTACTGTACTGGGAAATGTGTTCTCCATACCAGTATTTAGACTGGCCCTGGAGATTTACATATACATGGAGTGGGCATTTTGTCTGCTTTGGACCATGAAAATTGGGAAATTGATTCTTGAGCATTAGATGAACTATCAGTTTGATTACCAGGTTTTATCATCTGAGGTGCCTTCAAACTTAATATCCACCATGTACAATCTAATGTCAGATGAAGTCCTTTTTTGGTGGATTTTATAACATTTTCTTTTCTGGTAATCAGTTCCAAAAAGAATTCACATTACTTCATAATAAACCTCCAACTTCATTAATAGTGGGTCATTTTTTCAATGTGATGCTTTGAATAATGAGATAAGAATGTTGCTTACATATTGTTCTGTGTGTCTGTGTTTCCTGGTAGGCTCCTTCATTAACATATCCCAGATGATTGCTTGTGTTGGACAGCAGGCTATCAGTGGGTCACGAGTGCCCGATGGCTTTGAGAACCGATCCTTGCCTCATTTTGAGAAACATTCCAAGGTAAAGAGCCTTTCATTTAAAGGGGCCATAAGGAGAAGGAGAGATGGAGGAGCAATTCCTAGTTGAGTGTGGTGGCTGGAGATTGGGGAGTACAAATCCTTCCTGTACCATGAAACCATCTTGCCTTTGTAAACACCTCTTTCTGTCTCAACCCACTCCTTACATTCTATCTCCAATGATGATAATACTGCCTGCTTACTTTACAGAGTTTCTGCAAGGACCTTCAAAATAATGTATTTTAAATGTTTTGAGCAGTCAGAAAGCCCAGTATAAATGTTAATGATTGCTATTAATTTGCGTGGAATAGCTGTGCTAGTTGTTCTAGACCACAGTTACTGAAGTTAGGGCTTTATTCTGTAAAGAGGTGTAATGGACAGTCTTCCAGCTCTTGGGTTTCCCCTCAGCCTTCCATCCTTAGAAGCTAGTGGGCATAAAATGCAATGCATTCATTCTCTCTCTTGCCTGCTGCAACTAGTTATATTAATGTATTTTTCCTATCTCCTTTGAGATCTGTTTCCATTAGAATCTGCCAGGGTGGATAATTTAGTTTCTGTGAGATAAAAGCGAAAGGAATAAATTCTAGGAGTACTAGGCATTCTTCCAGTGGTCACTGGAAGAAGAATAGTGAGAAGAACCTGTGGCAGCAAATTCAAGTCTTGCTGATAATCTGTGGTGTCTTGCTCTGGGATATTCTATGTACAAAATGACCATCATATTTCATTCTTACTGGTGGGCATCTATTCTAGGACCACATGGACAGAAATGGCAACAATTTTTAAAAAAATGAAGTGGTTGGAAGACCACATTTGACTTGGAAAAGCTGGGGGTTTTTAAATGTTAAACAGCACAAGGTGGGCTGAAACTTATTTAAAAGATGAGGGCTGATCCTGGAGGCTTCCAGAAGAGGCAGCTCTTGCTTTCTTTTCCAGAGAAAAGGTCATTCAGAGTATTTGGCAGCTGCAATGAGGGCTGCAACAGCCTTGGCAGCTGCATGTAATAGTACATTGCACTTTGCCCATCCCCTAATGAACCTGATTGTTTTGGATGTTTATGTGGCATCTTCTGAAGAATTCCCAAGGCAAAACCACTCTGACAAAGATACCAGCTAATTTAACCATATATGCAACCAGTATCCTAACTGAATGTGTAGTTATATTTACAGTCTGACTTTCTTCCAAGGAGCTAAACTAAATGGTTTTCTCCTTCCTATTTTGTCCTTGCAACAATCCTGTGAGGTAGGTTAGGTTGAGAAACAGAGACTGATCCAAGGCTACATGACTTAACTGAGACTTGAACCTGAGTTTTTCCCAATTCTAGTTAGATATTCAGTTGCTATACCATGCTAATTGTGGCATTCACGAATTGTGAATGCATGCCCGAGTGCAGCATACTTCAAAAGTCCTTTTTTCTTGCAGCTTCCAGCAGCTAAAGGTTTTGTTGCCAACAGCTTCTATTCTGGTTTGACACCCACTGAGTTTTTCTTCCACACAATGGCTGGCCGTGAAGGCCTCGTTGATACAGCTGTAAAAACAGCCGAAACTGGATACATGCAGGTAACTGAGGACACTTGCCTATGGTAATAGACATTCCTTGTGTACCAGCTGTCATGATCGATTATGCTCCAGTAAATTAAAACCTTCACTTGACTAGTCTAAGTTAGGAAAATAAATATCTTTCCCTTCTCATCTTGTTCCATCTCCCTTCAGTTCCACTTTCTAAATAAAGAAAGAGTAAGAACCGAAGGAAAGGACATCTTTACACCAGTGTTATAGCACTGGGATATATATTCTGCCAAATATATATATACTTATTCTTCCATATTTGCTAGGGTTGGGGCACAAGACCCCCATGAATATAGAAAAACCGCAAATAACAAAAACACCATGTTTTTACCTGAGGGGACACCTCTCTAGGAATCTCTAGGTCCTCCAGTGCAATTCTGTGGTCAACATTCAACAGACACTGACCATAGTACTGCCCTGGAGGAGCTACAAAGGCCTAGTGGAGTCTTCTCTCTAGGAATCTCTAGGTCTTTCAGGGCAACTTTTGGTTAAAGTTGACTATAGAGTTTCACTGGAGGACCTAGATATTCCCAGAGACAATACTGTATATTAATCAAATCCATGAATAATTAAAACCGCAAATATCAAAGCCGCAAATATGGAGGGATGAGTGTACTTAAATATGACCTCCAGATCACTTTGTCTTGAAAAAAGGCCTGCTGTTGGACTAAAATGTTTTTGAAGCTATTGTATAATTTTTAATCTGTTTTTTTTTTTTTTAAATGTTGCTTGGCACCTTGAGTTTCATTATGGGGAAAAGGCAGGATAAAAAATAAGTTAAATAAATAAATGAATAATATTATCCAGGAAGGGCAGACTACTAGGGAGTATGCCTTCTAGGAGATGTTAGGGAGCATTTGGAGGCAGGGTTTTTTGGTGGGTTTTTTTTTTTAAAGCATTAGAGGCAGCAGGGTGGTGTGTCCCTCCAAGGTCTCCTAAGGATCTAATATGATGTTCTTTTCAAATAAGACAACTAAAAATGTATTGAAATCTGGTGAAGACAATGAAGGAATTGAAATAGTTAAAGGGTTCCCATAGCTAGGACTGGCATGGTGATTGAAGCCAAAAAATAAGAAGACTAAGAATGGGAAGGGAAGCTTTGAAAGAACTAGAAATGATCCTAAAAAGTAAAGCCATACAACTGAGCACAAAGTAAGAATTGTCCAAGCCATAGCATTCCACATCACCATGTATGGATGTGAGAGCCGGACAGTGAAAAATGTGGATAAGAAAAAAATCAATTTTTTTGAGACGTGGTGCTAGAGAAGAGTGCAGAGGATGCTATTGAGGGAAAAAACTCTGAATAAATGGGTCCTGGAAGCCAAGATGACAAAATTGAGGCTGCCATGCTTTGGTCACATCATGAGAAGGCAAGATTCACTAGAAAACATAATGATGCTAGGAATGTCAGAAGGCAGAAGAAAGAGAGGAAGACCACACATCAGATGACTAGACTCAAGTAGGGAGATCATGGGAATGAATCTAGAAATTCAAGTACAGTGCTCCCTCGGGTTACGAAATTAATTCGTTCCGCGGCTAATTTCGTAACCCGAAAAACCTTCGTAACCCGAATTGCCATAGGCGCTAATGGGGAAAAAAGCCGCGGCTCTGCCGCGGCTCCATTTAAACAGCGCCGGCGTTTTTTCGTAACCCGAAAAAACGTTCGTAACCCGAAACAATAAATCCCTATGGGATTTTTTTCGTATCCCGAAAAATTCGTAAGCTGGGTAATTCGTATCCCGAGGTACCACTGTAGAGCAGTGGACAATAGGGTGGCTTGGAGATGTTTCATTCACAGTTGCCATAAGTAGGGGCCAACTCGAAGGCAGTTAACAACTACAGTAATAATATTTATCCATAAATTTATGCGTGTTAGATAGGAGTCCATCAAGATTGGTCCTTGATGTCTTCAGTCGACAATAGTGGTGACATTTTTGGAATGTTTACTTGAGAAATTCAAATGAAGTAGTTTCTAATTACATTACAGGCTGGTGGAACTGGTTTAGTTTC
This sequence comes from Sceloporus undulatus, assembly GCF_019175285.1. NCBI lineage: Eukaryota > Metazoa > Chordata > Lepidosauria > Squamata > Phrynosomatidae > Sceloporus > Sceloporus undulatus. The sequence goes on along the minus strand of NC_056524.1, from coordinate 153,262,613 downwards.
TATTTATATTGTTGCACTGCAGATCAAATAAATGATATCATTTCCAAAACACACATTGACTCTCATAGTGCAGTTATACAACAGTTCCTTGGATATCCTATTTCTTTAGATATCCCATTACAAGAATTGCTTGTGGAAGTAATTTCACAATTACTTGGCCATTATCATGTGGATTGTTTTCTAAGTTTTTGATGACTATGGTCCAAAACACGCTGCAGAAATAATTCAATTTGAGCCTGTTTTAACTGCCCTGACTCAATACTAGGTAATTCTGGGAACTATACTTTTGTGAGGCATTTAGCTTTTTCTGTCAGATAGCTCTGGTGCCACAATAAACTACAATTCCCAGGATTCCCTAGCTCTGAGCCAGGGCAGTTAAAGTGGTCTCAAACTGGATTATTTCTGCAATGTGTTTTGGACCTATGTTAATTTACTTATGTCCTTAAGCATTTACCCTCTGCCTCCACTTCTCAGAGACGACTGGTGAAGTCACTTGAAGATCTGTGTTCACAATACGACTTGACTGTCAGGAGTTCTACTGGTGACATTATCCAGTTCATTTATGGCGGGGATGGTTTAGATCCTGCAGCCATGGAAGGGAAAGATGAGCCTCTGGAGTTCAAGCGTGTCCTAGACAATATCAGAGTAAGCATATATGATGTCTTCTTAAATAAACATCAGTGTACTACAAGAAGCTTAAAGACAATCTTAATTTTGGATTTTAATGACAGGCTCTTCCAGTCATTTCCATATTAAATGTGCTGTGGAATTCTTAATCTTGCATGGTTCAGTCAAGCATTTGCCTTGTGTAAGTGCTTTCAAAATAATATTATAAGGTTTCTAAAGCTATCATTTATTTATTTTATTTTATTTTATTTAGGTATTTATATCCCGCCCTTCAGCCCTAATGTCTATTAGGGCGGCTTACAATTATTATTTTTAATCAGACAGTTCCCTGCCCTCAGGCTTACAATCTAAAGGACATGACACAAAAGGAGAAGGGAATGGTGAGGGGGGAAGGGAATCAGGTCCAGCATTCTTCTCTCCCTCTGAGGCCTGGACCAAGGCAGATGGACCGGAGGGAGGGCTCTTCTTCTTCAGTAGAGAACTTTGAAGAAACTGTGTCAGTATTGGCTTTTTGTTTTCAGTTCTAGCATTTGTAGAAGCAACGTAAGCTGCTTCCATTTTGAAAGAACATTGAATGGTCTCAAGAAACTAAAATTAAAATGGCCTTGTAATTTATCTGTGTGCTACTTTGTTGCTTAAGGCAGTGTATCCAAGTCGAAGTGAGCCGGCACTTAGCAAGAATGAGTTGATGTTAACAGCAGAATCCATCATGAAGAAGAACGAATTCCTTTGCTGCCAGGACAGCTTCTTACAGGTGATGTCGTTGCTTAGATTATTTTTCTCCCAAGATAATTATTTCTTGATTAAAAGAAACTCTTTCCAGCAGAGAAAGCAAATCTTCATGTTTTCTACTTGAATTTCACCACAGCAGTTCAACAAATACATTAAGGGTTGAAATATGTAGAGACTGCTTTTTCTTCAGTGCATTGGCTTCTAAAGAATTGCTTTCAACTGCCAGTTAGAAACTGATAAGGTTCATAAATCCTCTCTTTAAAAGGCAGCACAGTAATGTGGCTAGCATATTGCTTCTGTGCAATAGTAGAAGCTTGTGTTAGGAAGTAAGTGTACCTCGTAAAATGTAAGGAATATTCTGTATGAATATTCTGTATCAGCAGTTCTATTAATTTATTTCAATAATAACAAAATACCTGTTGCTTTGCTTTTTTCCTGTTTGCTGTTGAAGGCATTAACTGAAACAGGTTATGCAACATATAATGAGGTAATTGTAGCATGTGTGTGGGTGTTTCGTGCATGTGCACACTATGTATACATTTATAATGGCAATACTACAGGACTGGAGGTGTATTTATAAGAGCCTGGTCCCTGGTGCATCTACCAGTAGTTGTTTAAGTGGGCACATAGTTTGCACTTTCTCCTCACCATACAGATAACATGTTACATGAATGAGTGAGTTGTTCCAGGCCAAGATCTAATTCTCTCCCAGTGGTCAGTCTTAAAATGTGGAATGGCATCTGCTCCTGGTTACAAACAGAACCAGCTTCTGACTTAACCAGGAAGAAGGGCTTCTCAGCTTCCCAGACTAATCTTGGTTTTCAGACCATTTAGAGATTCTTTGTGCTCCTGTTAGTCTGACCTTTTGGAGTCGGTTGTGGTTGTTTTAAAAGTTATTCTTCTTTTGTTTTTTGTGGATACTCTACACCTGTTCCTGCTGGTATACAGGAATTTTTACTATACTTCAAAAAGTCATAGACAGAATAGGGAATCTAGTGAGGAAACACATCTTCCAAATGGTCTACAAACTGACCAAGAAAATCCAGCAAATGCTGCACTCATCAAAGGAGGAGATCCTCTCACAGCTGCAGGAGCTTACTGCATACCATGCAGCTGCAGACAACTCTACATAGGAACCACAAAGCACAGTGTTCAAAAACGAATCAAGGAACACGAGAGACATTGCAGACTGGGTCAGTCACAAAAATCAGCAGTAGCATAACACATTATAAACCATCCTGGGCATAAAATGCTCTTTGAAAACACTGAAATTCTTGACCATGCCAACAGCTATCAGGTCAGAATGCACAGGGAACCCATTGAAATGCACAAATACCTGGACAACTTCAACAAGAAAAAAGAAACCCTTAAAGTAAACAAAATTTGGCTACCAGTCCTGAAAAACACCAAAATCAAGACCCAGTCCATGCAAATGAAAACCACCCAAGGTGAGGGGGGGGGGGTCCCAGAAGACAATGGATCATTAATTAAATAGAGAGCCTGAGGCCATTAACATGCAAATCACTTCCCCTCAACCAACAGTATATATACCCCACTCTCTTCCATGCCAGCATTCTCTGAAGATGTCAGCCACAGCTGCTAGTGGAACGTCAGGAATAAACTGTTCTAGAACACGGCCTCAGAGCCCAAAAACTCACAAAAAACTATGGATGCTGGCCGTGAAAGCCTTTGGCTTCACATTCTATCTAGCATTTTTCCTTGAAGGAAAAAGAAGTGACTGACTTGATGCTAGTCAAGTTCTGTGCCAGTCACAGACTAGGAACATCACTAGTGCTGTATCTAATCTAGCTGTCATCTATAAAAGAAACCTGGTTGTTCTGAAGTCATGGCTGTGAGTATGACCTGGTGCTGATGAAATTGCCTAAGACAAGTTGATTAAATCCTAAAGACCAAGAAATCTGCAAAACTATTGAAGACTTCACATGGCCATCCAGCACCTAGTGAGCATGAGAATAATGAAAACTGTCTTCAGTTTTCCCCCAGAGATATTAGAAATTATTAAGGGTCTTCAGAAACCTGAATAAATATCTGTGACAGTGGCCTTAAGGTGAAAATCCTGAAAGTAATCTAACTACCAATTCTTATGGGCATGGTGATGTCAGCAGACTCACCAAAACCCATTGTGTGGAACCACAGAGGATTTCTCACATCCTCTTGTATTCCCACAGGGCTTCTAGATGTACATACACCAAAGCAAGTTATACATATCTTACAGGGCTATTCCTTTTTGCTTTAATCTTTTCCGCCTTCACAAGCTGGAAGGAGAAAGGCTATCATGGGAACTGAGACTGCTTAATGAGCTGAACAACCAGTGTTAAGCTCACAGAGCATCTCACTCTTGCAAGATGTTATCTATGTAGTGCTTAGGGGTTTGGACTGCTTAACTACCCAGCAAAAATGAAGGGCTTCCCTGGCAAACATGTGGCCTGGACTTAAGATAAATATTGCACCTCTAGAAGTCTGTCAATGTTCTGCTTTGACCTTTCTGTGCTGTCCCCCACCACCACGCCAATAGACAAAGCTACATTTTTTCATGCTAACAGTGTTTTATGTGAAAGTTAACTTTTAGTAAATAACAAAATGTTTTTCTTCAGCCTAAATCTAACACCTAACTGCTTGAGTATTTTCTCCCCATGAGCACTTGTTTAAAGCACTATTTCCTTTCATAGTGTTGGAACATGGCAATTTACAAAACTTTGCAGTGCAGTTCTGTGCATAGTTACTCCAAACTTTTACTATGTTCAGTTGGACCTTACTCTCCAATAAATGTTGTTTGGAGTGTAAATGTACAGACTGTTTTTCATTGTCAAAGAAAATGAAAATTTCCTCTCTAGAAACCCTGAACATGTTGCTTGAGTCTATCTAGTTCCCCCTCAAATGACATCCCACTCAAGTTTTTCCACCATGCAATTAAATGGTTCTTAATCCATGCTATAATTTTATTTCTCCACACACACACACCCTCTTTTTTTAAAAAAATCTCAGCCATTTTCTAGGCTCCATGCCAGGTACCAGTTTGAAGATTACCTCAGTCTAAAATAATATACATTTTGAAATTTTGAAAAACAAGTCCTGAGGTGATGTGTATCTGATAACAACTCTCTTTATCAAAAAAAGCAAAAACAGTGGCCTGAAACACATGAGCCAAAAGAAGCAACTTCTGGCCACATTGGAGGTGTGCCATTTATATGACACACATCTCCAACACGGCCAGAAACCGCATTGAGGCTGCACTTCAGTCCTTTAAACTGGAGCAGAAAGGAGCCAGGATAATCTGGCTCCTGGTGGGGTGGCTTGGGGCCAGCGGCCATAGCCCACTTTTGAAGTGGCTGGAGCAGACCTGGGCTGTGATTTCTTGGCTGTCTGTTTTGCCCCAGTGTTTTAAAAGCAGGTTTTTTTATAATTAAAATAGTACCCAACGTCAGAATTGTTTTTAAGGGCCAACTGTCATATAAAATAGTGCACCCTTTACTGCCTGCTAGAAGCTCAATGGGAACAGAGTCAGACTGTTTTGCCTTTCAGGGAAGTTCCACAACTGAGATGCAGCTACCAAGAAAGGCTTGTGTCATGTTCTTGAAAGCTAAGAGACAAAAACTTAGAAGTTCATCTGACCTAGCATCTTGCCCGCTGTTGCTTCTAGTAGATAGTAGGCAGTGAAGATCCTGGAAAATGATTTTTCTAGGACTACATCAAATCCCCTAGTTAGCAAGCTTGGATGTATTAACATTAAAGTCTTGAAACCAAATGCTAGAGGCTGGGGTGATCCAACAAATTGATTGGCAACAAGTTCGAGGCAGGCAAAATAATGTACTTTCCAACAGTATTAATATGTGGATTATTCTGCTTCTGCATTGTGAGCTGAAGGCCACTCACTTAGATAGTTTTGGAAGGGGATTTGAGAAATCTATCATCATTTACTAGTCATGATGACAACATATAGCCTCTAGATTCTAAAACAGTGTGCCACTGCATCTGAGCTTGGAAAAGTTACTTTTTGGATTACAAGTTCAGACACTCTTTTCTGAATTTCATGTACCTGGGTTTTTTCACACTGCGAATGTAGATCCTTAGAATTCTGAATGTTCAGAGAGATTTTGCCATATGAGAAGTACTGCAATACCTCAGCCCTCATCACCATTGTGAGTTGTATTTACAAGCAAAAGATCACTAAGAAGCTAGTGAATAGAACATTTGTATTCATTTTATTTCTCCTTGGCAGGTAGTTATTTCACGGCTGCATTTCTGTTTCCCTCCAAAATATGTTAAATTAGCTACTACTGCATGGAGTGCACTCTTTAAGAGACCCATTCTGCTCTTTATTGCCAGAAGTACTGTTTGATGTGTACGGCTGCAGAAATAGGAAGCGTAACCTTAAAATGTGTATATTTTTTTGTTTCAGGAAATTAAAAAATTCATCAAAAACATGTCTGAAAAAATCAAGAAAACCAGAGACAAGTATGGCATTAATGACAATGGCACAACAGAGGTAATGTATGCTAGAAGATCTGCAGTAATTCCATCCCTTGTTCTTGTTAATTGGCATAAAGTCAGCTTTAACTTATGGCCATCCCATGAATGATAGATTTCCAAGTCACTCTATTCTCAACAGCCATGCTCAGGTCTTACAAACTATGGGACATGACTTCTTTGATTTTATCTTAAATGCAGTCATCTTCTCTACCTGCTGACCTCTGTATTTCCAGACATTAGTGTCTTTTCTAATGAGTCCTGTTTTCTCATGATACTGTATAGCCGACAGTCTCTCTCTCTCTCTCTCTCTCTATATATATATATATATATACATATATATATATGACAGTCTCAGTTATATCTTCTATGCTTCTAGGAAAAGTTTGGACTTGATTTGATCTAGGACCTATTTATTTGTCTTTTAGCAAATATTTCAAATGAGTTCATTTTATTGCTGTCTATTTTCTTCCCCATGCAGCTCTCACAACCATACAAAGAAATGGGAAATTTGATGGCATGGACATTCCTAACTTTAGTATTCAGTGATATATCTTTACGCTTAGGATCTCATTTAGTTCTTTCTAGTTCCTTCATAGCTGCCCTTCCAAGTCCTAATCATCTGACTTCTTGACTGTAGTCTCTGTTCTGATTAATGACTGAGCCAAGGGATGGAAAATTATTTTAATATTTTCATCATCTATTTTAAAGTTATGTAAATAATAATAAAATATTTTTTTAAATTTCTATCCTGCTTTTTGCCAGGCAATCAAAGCAGCGTACAACAAGTTAAAATGCGTCCATATATACATAATGCCCCCCTTAAAACAGGATTAAACAGTATAAGATTAAAACTGCATATTAAAATCCGACTAATCCAAATCGTCTGTGATCATTATTTTTGTTTTCTTACTATTCATCTGTAAACCTGTCTTTGCACTTTCTTCCCTGACATACTTTAGTAATCATTCCAAGTCTTTGCAACTTTCTGCTAGTAGTATAGCGTCATCTGCATATCTTAAATTGCTGATGCTCCTTCTTCCATTCACACCTCCTCCTTCAGAGTCTAATCCTTGTTTATATATATATTATACTGAGCATACAGGTTAAAAAGATATGATGATAAAATACAGTCAGCTCTTTGCATCCACAGGGGTTCTATTTCAGGCACCCCGCAGACAGCAAAATCTGCAGGACCTCAAATCCCATTGTTTCCAGTGGTGGCGTGATGCATGCATGACCGCGTACACACTACGCCATTGAGGAGAACGAGACGGGGCCATCCGTGGATGCTCAAATCCACAGATGGCAAGCCAACGGAAGAAGAGAGCCAACTGTATAGCCTTGCATGACCCACTTGCCAGTTAGAATCCATTCTGTTTCCCCCTATTCTATCCTGACAGTAGACTCTTGTCCTGCTTATGGGATATGCATCAGGACAATAAAACGTTATAGCACACCTATTTCTTTAAGAGTTTTTCATGTGCTATACAAACAAAGGCTTTGCTATAATCTATAAAGTACAGACTGATTTTCCCCCCATTATCCAATGTATGTTTGCAATATGATCCCTAGTTCCTCTTCTTTTCCTGAAACCAGCTCAGACACCTGGTGCCACAACAAGCTAGAAATCCCAGGATTCCATAGCATTGAGTCATGACAGTTAAAAAAGCGTCAAACTGCATTAATTCTGCAGTGTGGCAGTAGCCTTCATCTCCACCAGGAGGAAATTCCTAAGCCAGATAGCATTATCAAGAAGGCTTTGCCTAACCATATTTTCATAACCTGCCTTGTTCTTTAAGCATAATTTATTAAACAGGACCCCAGGTTCAGACATCAGAAAGAATTGCACTTTGGTTAAAGGCAAGCAAAAAGTGTTCCTTCCCTGCTCCGTAGTTGTGAGGGCAGGGAAGTGGGGACTAGGCTAAGCCATCATTTGCATAGTGGGAAACCATGGTTTCCCATTGCATCAGAGCCAGGCTGCGGTTTGATGCAGTTGTGTTCATGCTGTCTAGAAAAGTAGAGTGGGAATAGATCCCAATATGACACATTATCATTGGACAGTATGTAGTGAATACATGATCAGTTGGCTAATCATTGAAATAACTCCTAATAGTGTTTGTTTTTTTAATTGGTTTAGCCCTATGTTTTATATCAGTTGGACCGGATTACTCCCACCCAGCTAGAGAAGTTTCTGGAGACCTGTAGAGAGAAGTATATGAGGTATGAAGTTTTCTATTAATTCTATTTTTAGCATTAGCATCCTCTGCTGAGATTAGCAGTGATGAGACTTAAGAACATTGGATTTAAGTGAATATTAATTGTATGTAAAATCCCCCCTCCAGTACCATTGTGGAAGTCAGTTTCACTCCCCAGTGCCCTTGTGGAATGGTTATTTGGGTTGACCTCCCCCGCCAGTCCAGTCTAAATGTTCTAACTCAACTTGATCTGAAAGGAAGGCACCTTTATTTCTGAAATTATTTTTCTTATTCTACTTTTTTGTTTGAACGCAAAGCCTTTAAAAAAAAAATACTGAAAGATAGGCGCACTAGTCTTGAGGCTGTTGCTGCTTTGTGAGTTGATTTGTTTTTACAGAGAGCTTGTCCATATTGTGCTGTAGGATGGTTTCACTGGGATTTAAGTGAGGTTGACAGCTGACCTCTGATCCTCTACTTTCATCATTGCATAAGGTCTTTTGGTAAACATATTGTTCCTAGGACTCTGTGCATCTTTGAGCCCCAGCTTTGCCCTGCTATGTGTGGCCGGTTAATGGATGTTTATTTAAAAATTGTTTGCTGCTGACCAGTTTAGCTGAGATCATTTAACCTGTATACTGTATAAGATAAAAGGGCTGATGAGTGTTACGTTCATTTTGGTATTTGCATTGTGGGCTGGGACAGTGTCTTTGGCAGGAGCATCAGCTAAGACTCACTTACCAAATTGACCTGAGTAAATATAATAAAAGGCATCTCTTTCTGTTTGTGTGTGTGTGTGTGTGTGTGTGTGTGTGTGATGTGGCTTATAGCTTTCTCTTTCTCTTTATTGTTGCCATTTGCTGTCAAATGGTTGACTTATTTTTATTATGGGAGGGGAAATATTTCACTAAGTGTGGGCAGCCTTTGCAAGCATTTCAGAATGGGGTAAATGTTAAAGGAGACTCTGATTCATCATCTTAACAGAAAAGAAGCATGGGTGTGGCTAAGGAGAACCTTCAGTATGCCAACGCAATATTTTCACTCATTTCCTCTTAGATCTATAACTTTATCCATAGCCAGTGTAGTTTGTTATTATTTGTGCCAGCTGGATATATAATATAAAAGGTGAATCTCTAATATGAGTATGCAGTACTCTTTCTTTTCCTCAGTACAACTACTGTATATACTCATGTATAAGTCTAGAAATGTTACTCAAAAAATTGACCCCCAAAAACTCAATTTACTTATCCATGGGCCAATATAAGTACGGTACTTTAACTCTTATTTTTTTAAAAAGGAACCATCCCCTGGTGAAAGGAAAGAGAGCAATTTGTCCTGAAAGCACTGACCCCTTCTACTCTCTCATCCATCCAGCCTTTAGTATAAGCACAAAGTTATGTCTGCTGAAATTTTGTAAGTTCTTTGGCATTGTCTCCTTTGCTTCTTCCTCTAGATCCTTTGTAATGTGTTCCGAAGTTTTACCCTCGACTTATCCATGAGTCATATCAAAATCAATGATGTTGGCCCCAAAACTTGCCCTCAAGTTATACATAACTTATAGTCGAGTATATATGGTAATAAGTGAGCCAGGGTAGTATAGTGGTTTGAGTGTTGGATTATGACTGGAGACCAAAGATGAAATCTCCACTTGGCCATGGAAACACACCGAGTGACCTTGGGCAAATCACAGTCTGAATTTCAGGAGATTATCAGATGGGGAAAAAGCTGGGAGTAAAAGGCATACTTCCGGCATAATTGCGCGACCACACTGATTTTCAGACGACATCACATTCATCTGGAACTTATCCCATGAAGATCCAGGAATGCTCCAGCAACAAACCTCCCCGTGAATGGTTTGTTGCTGAAGCATTCCTGGATCTTCACAGGATAAATCCTGGATGAGCACCATTTGTCTGAAAACAGTTATGCTGCGAGTATGCATTTTACTCCTGACTCCCCCCCCCCCCCCGTCTGATAATCTCCTCAGAGAGGAGCAAAGGCAAACCCTCTCTGAACAAATCATGCCAACAAAACCATACTATAGGTTCACCTTAAGTTTCTGTAAGTCAGGAACAATTTGAGGGTACCTAGCAATAACAAACAACCAATATGTAAATTGTAGATAAATATCCAGGTGATTGGGTATAGCACCCATGTGCAAAGGATACCCATAGAGTCAGCAGAGGCCTGTTTCCCACACTCTCAAATACGCAGATATGCATAGGCTGAGCAAGAGGCCTTAGAAGAATTTGGAGCCATATAGTTCACAGCTTAAGCATTTTTCCCTTCTGCAGCTTTGCATAAGAGGAAAAGGGAGCAAGGCTCCTTCAATTATGCTCTCCGGTCCTAAGTAACCCTAATTCCATCCCTCTTGAAACAGAATAGCAGCCACTGATCCTGAAAGTTAACAGAAGGAGCAAATGCACCTGCAGGAGAGGAAGATACCAGTTTAATTTCATCTGACCCATTTGTATTGTATATTTCCTTGGTTAATCACCTTGGATACTTTGGTTGCATAAGAAAGGTGGAATATAAGAACACTGAATGGCTCCTCACTCTTCCTGCATGGGGAGGGCAAGACTCCACTGAATCTACTATAGACCTCTGTGCACAGGTGCTGTGTATATATATGTTGTACATACTATAACAAATAAGGAAGACAAAAGTAAAATTATTATCTGTATAAATACCTCATAGCCCTAATTATTATTCCTAAGCCTTTAGCTATTTATCCTTAGTTCAGCACAGTCGAGGAAAGTAAATGATTCAGCAGAATTGTTCATCCAGAATAGTAATACGCAGCCAAGAGTATTCTAGGTTGCTGTTTTAATCATCTTCTAGCCAGTACAGTGGTACCCCGGGATACGAATGCGCCGGGTTACGAATTTTTCGGGATACGAAAAAATCCCATAGGGATTTATTGCTTCGGCTTACGAAGGTTTCTTCGGGTTACGAAAAAACCGCGGCGCTATTTTCCGCCACCGGAGGGCAGCAGAGAGCTATTTTTCCATTAGCGCCTATGGGAATTCGGCTTACGAAGGTATTTCGGGTTACGAAATTAACCGCGGAACGAATTAATTTCGTAACCCGGGGTACCACTGTAACTGTTTGTGATAAGCTGGGACACCTCAGGTGGAAGGAGGAAGGTTGTTCCGAGAAGGGAGAGGCACCGACAGACGTCCCAAGAGGCCAAGGACTACAAAGACCAGAAACCTTGGGGGGAAAGGATAGCGAGGTGGGGCCTAGGAGGGAGGAGGCCCAAGATAAAAAGTGCAAGGGCGAGGCGGTCGAGGAGTAGGGCGTTGGCAGAAGAAGTGACAGAGAGGCGGACAGTGCAAGGGAGAGAGGAGGGCACTGGCAAAACTGAAGTGGACAACTGGCTCATATGGAGATGTCAAGAAAGAAAAAGCATCTTGAACTATGATTTGTGCTTTCAAAAAGAGGGTTGCACTTCAGAACATTTGGAAATAATATATCTGCTAGGAGTCTCACAAATCTGAGCAGGAGGGTTTTAAACTGGGTAACTTGGGGGAGGGGGAAGGAGACAGTATTTCTGGGCAGGGGGATAAGGTACTGGAGACAATAGCCTTACAATACAGGGGAAATTGGTCCAGTACTACAAGAACCCAACAGTAAGCAGGAAACACCAGCAAGGAATCAGCTGGAGAGAATGACTCATGGTCTAAGTTGTCTACATTAATGAACAGAGCTTGGGGAATACACAAGAGGAACTGGAAGTCTTAACACAGGATGGCAAATATGATTTAATAGGCATCACTGACACCTGGTGGGATATGCCTCATGAATTGAGCATAGTAATGGAAGGGTATAGCCTATAGAGAGGAGAGGAGGAGGAGGAGCATTATATGTCAAGGATGAGTATACCTAACAAGAGATCCATTACTTAAAACATGAAAAACAGGTTGAGAGCTTTTGGATAAAAATTAAAGGGGAGGGAAACATCAGTGACAGGATAGCTATCTTTAAATATCTGAAGGGATGTCATGTAGAAGATGGAGCAAGCTTGTTTTCTGCTGAGTAAGACATGAGCTAATAGATTCAAATTATAAGAAAAAATATTCCACTTAGACATTAGGAAAAACTTCCTGAAAGTAAGAGCTGTTGAATAGTTAAATAGACTATGTCAAAAGGTAGTAGACCCTTATTGGAAAGGTTAGATGGCTATTTTTCTGGAGTCCTTCAATCATATGTTCTTGCATGGCAAGGAGTAGGACCAGATAACCCTTAGAGTTTCTTCCAGTTCTGTAAAAGATTCCTGGACCCCACACAGCTTCTTGTCTCTCATCAGGATTCAAAGCAAAATGAGGAATTATTCAAAGTAGTTTAAAGTATATATATTATGAGAGAGAAAATAAAAACTTTTTTTATTAGTATGCAAGTAAACAAAATTAATTATTCTCAGGTCATGGTGCACAGTTTTCTGTTGTAGTGTATACATAGCCCTGGCTACACTTTCTGATCAGCAGGTTTTTGTGATAGCCTCAAACTAATAACGACAGAGCCAAAGCTGAGCCATTTTGTTTTATTTTTTTATCTAGTAGAAAGAGTGTGTGTCTTGGTCCTTACAGATCTGTTTTCATTCAGCCATGTACTCTCCAAGTGAACTAACAGTAGATGTGAAATAAATAAATACCAATGTTTCCTTGATTTTACAACCTAGGGCACAGATGGAGCCTGGCTCAGCAGTGGGAGCTCTGTGTGCTCAGAGTATTGGTGAGCCTGGCACACAAATGACGCTGAAAACATTCCATTTTGCTGGTGTTGCTTCAATGAACATTACTCTAGGAGTACCAAGGATCAAAGAGATCATCAATGCCTCCAAAGCAATCAGGTACTCTAACCAGATTTTCTTACCAGTTTTATTGTTCAATAGAAAATTGGACTAGAATAGGTGGGCAGGCTGTATCTTTCTGTCAACATGCTAGTTACAGAATTGAGGCTTATCTAGTAGTTAAAGTTGAGTCACTTTCTTCTTGTAGTTACTCTGATTTGAACATTATTTAATCTTTTGATCTGGTCAAAAGGATTTCCTAGTGACTCATACTTTCAGATTATAAATGTAAAATTTCTGTTGACTGCTGTTACCCATTTTATTGACTGACTGATCTGTTGATTGACCTAGGACTCAAACTGGCTTACAACATTAATTAAAACAATACAAGTAAAATCCAGTAAGATATAACAACATAACATTAAAACGCATTTGCTTTGTGTATTTATTTGCTTACTAAACTGGTCTTGGTGTGGCTTAGTTCTGAGTAGACGTGTATTGAATTGCACTATAAATATATTTGGTAGGTGCCTCATCACTCTTTCCTCTAATCTTCCTGCTTGAGATCACATATGTCCTGCTTCTGGGTCCATGTTGTAAACCAAATTAAAATGGAACCATTCATACAAGCTGTTATACATGGATCATAAAGCATTTCTACAATGTCCTTCCAGCTTCAGATAAGACCAGAAGAAACTAATTCTGTAAACTGTTTGATTTCCTTTGGATGCTTCTTACTGAAAAGTGGCACATTTCAGTAACCTACTGGTTGATTACAGACCCACAATTTTTATACGGTTTTTTTAGACTTTGGACATATGATCAGCATATGTTGGTTTGCATCACACCTAGTTCTTAGGTACTAAAATTACTATAAATATTATTAATAATGTGAGTTTGTATGGGTATATAGTGATAATAAGCTGGAAAGCTTATTTCATCCATGCTTCTGCTGTTTATTTGCAGTACACCAATTATCACAGCACACCTTGACAGAGATGATGATCCAGACTTTGCTCGTTTGGTTAAAGGAAGAATAGAGAAGACGCTATTGGGAGAGGTAAGCTGTGCCTTCCTGTTGCTTAATGTGCATGTTTTAAATTATCTTATGTTTGTTCTTCTGTTCTGCTGTGATGCTTATCCCAAAATGACCATTGCCAGATTTCTTTTTCTGTCTCTTTCTCTCCTCACACAGATACACTATATTTTATTATTTATTTGCAGATTTCGGAGTATATTGAAGAAGTTTTTCTTCCTGATGACTGCTTTATTTTGGTCAAACTTTCTTTAGAACGGATTAGATTACTGAGGCTGGAAGTGAGTATGTTCACCTTCTAAAACATTGAAAAATAGATTTTTCCCTATGGTATGTTTTCAGACATGATAAATGCTGAACAGTGCAATCTTATGTTTGTCTACTATGTATGTGCAGAAAGTGCAGCTCACGGGCTATTCATGGCTACACTATTGTTTTGTGTCCCTTCTCAAAGTTTCCAAAAAGTCTGGAGGAAAGATTTGTCTCCTAATGCCCCTCAAGTTCCTGGATCCCTTCATTTGGGGAAAAAAAATCTCTCTGGAGGCTAAAGCCTGACAAAATTGTCTTCCAATATCTCCTATATATGTTGGGGCAAAATATTTTGCTGGGGAGGGGGCAGAGGAGAAGTGTGCCTACAACTGGACACGACTTAACAATCTTCTTAAAGGAGAAACCTTTACTTTTCCTTTACAATAATTGTGGTGGTGTTCACTTTCCTCCCTCTGTGTATTTCCATCTGGAATTTTAGTACCATATGGGTTCTGTGTGATAAACTATCTTGAATTCTGTATTTAATTTTTCTGAGAGATTTTCTTGATCTATTTACCTTCACCTTATGTTTTGTTGTGATTTACCTTTCCTCTCTATTTTTGTAATCTAAATAATTGAGAGAATGAGAGAGGGAGAGAATGGAGCTAGGTATTACTGTGAGGTGAGGATATGCCATATTTTCAGCCAGATGTAACCCTAATCCAAGTACCATTCCACATGTTATGCAGTATAAGGCAATCAGATTTCTGTTTTGTACTACTTCAGACTGAAGATGAGTGTATATGTATGTGGCATATATTATATGGGTTATAATTATTTGCCCATTTTGCATAATGTTTGAGTCAGCATACCAGCTTGCTCCCTTTAGTCCTCCTAATAACCCTTTAGTAGTCTTTACCTAAGTGAAAATAAAAGAAGGCTTTGAACCAGTGTTTCTGACCCCTGCATCACTGTACCACACTAGCTCTCACAATTCTTGCCAGATCAAATTAGAATTGCTGTCTTCTGATACATTTCCTTATTGGGCTAAATCAATACATGGAGCAGAATAAAATGGTATAATCCTGAAGCAATAATATGGCCTGTAGCTCCTCAACTATAGATTGAGATATAGTTGTTTTTATGGAAGGGAGAATTCAAAAATCTCACTGTATATAATGAAATTAGCATTTAAGGAAGAAAGGTTGACAGATCTCCATTCCTCACGTGTGATGAAGGAGGCCAAGTCCATGAAAGCGTATTTCAAATAAAACTTGTTTGTCTTTAAGTTGCCATAAGACTCTTTGCTTTTAAAGCAAAAAGTAGACATGGCTACACCATTATTACCCTTTGAAAATCTTCTTCTGTGTATGATGTGCTGAAATACTTGTTTGTTTGTTTGTTTTTTAACCAATGAGACAACTCAGTTAACATGATACCCCCAAATCCACTTCACATAAGAATTCCAGTTACCTTAATTCTAGTAATACGCAGATTTACTTGTACACCTGACAATAGTGATGTAGAATAAGTGAGAAATGCAGAGACACTTATTCTGTCCAAAGCCTTGTAAAACCCAAAGCCTTCTTCAATGTTTGTTGACACCAAAATATGTCTCAATCTTGAATATATCTGGGGCTCCTGGACAGTAGCAATTTGAGCATTTGAACAGAGTGTAATCTGAATGTCAGAATATCATCTTGTGAAGGTGGCCATTGAAACAGTTCGCCAAATTAGCATGTTGGATACCTTGTAGAATCAAAATCATATGCTTACAGAACTGGACACAGTGTCAAAAGAATTATGCAAAATCCAAAATGACATGTTCTGCCACAGGTTAATGCCGAGACTGTGCGGTATTCTATTTGCGTCTCAAAGCTGAGGGTGAAGCCTGGGGATGTGGCTGTCCATGGTGAGGCTGTTGTGTGTATTACTCCTCGAGAAAACAGCAAGAGCTCCATGTACTATGTCTTGCAGTCCCTGAAGGAAGATCTACCAAAGGTAATAAGGATACTTTGCCTTCTGTGTGTGTTGCCTGACAATAAATGCTGCACAGCAAAGTGCAGCTTTCAGTATATTTCTTTGGTTAGTATGAAAAGCTGAATGTCTAAAAAATCTCTGTAGGAAAGAGAGTAGAGCAGATTAAGAAATGGGATCTTGAGGGGATTCAGGGCAGAGGGAAATATAGGAGTGAAGACATTTGAGTGTGACGCACAGAGGAGTGGGAAGCATGGAAAGAGGGGAGAGCATAGGAACTTAGAAGAGGAAGAAACCCAGAAGTAGAGATTTGAAGTGGCTTGATGTAGCCAGTTCTCTGTGAAAGTAAGTCCAATTGATTTACCTTCCTTTCTAGCCATGAAAGGAAATAACAGAGATTAAATAGGGCAAGTGCTGTATTGAAATATAAATTGATAGCCTTTTGCAGAGAGTAGGACATCTGTGGAAGCTTCCTTTGAGGCCTGCCCTACCCATGATCTTGCTGTTGCTGCTACTATCATCTCCACACAGGGCACACAAGGTGGATCAGTTCTGCACATCCTAACAAAGCAGTTTCTTTGCAGCTGTAGCCAAGATAGAATGTCATAAAATGCTTCCTGTTTCAGAATGAAGTTTAAATCTTAAATTGTGTAGTCCCCAACTATATGGACTTCTTATCATTGTATATTCTTTCTACTTTCCTTCACATAGATCTTTTGAATTAACAGTAATTTGCATCCATAAGATTTACAGGTTTTCTGTCAGAAGGGGTTTTGTTAGTGTGAATTTACTGCAAGTAATCATTCCACTGTACCTCATTCAACATTTGCCATATCTTCTATGATTTTAAGCATCCTTTTATTTCTTTTCAAACATAAAGGTGGTTGTGCAAGGTATCCCAGAAGTAGCTCGTGCTGTCATTCATATTGATGAGCAGAGTGGGAAGGAGAAATATAAATTGCTGGTAGAAGGTGACAACTTGCGAGCTGTCATGGCCACACATGGCGTCAAAGGAACAAGGACTACTTCCAACAACACTTATGAGGTAATTATGTCCCGGTATTGTAAAGTGTTTAAGAGATGGACCTAGATATGTTGAGCTCCTTGATTTAAACCTTACCATGAACTCACTAGGTCGTCTAAAACATATCACTCATCTTACCTTCAGCTCCATCACCAGTTGCAATATGAAATTAATACTTACTTTATTGGAGTGTTTTAAGCATTACAAGAAGGTAGTACAGTGAAGTCCTCTGAACTTGAAATCCATGTATAAAATTTTAAGTGTGACAGTGATTAAAAAGATAATGATATTAAAAAGAAAAATGATATTCCTGAAATGCATTGGTTATAAATTCAAGTTTTGATGACTGGAGAAGGAGAGAAAAGACTGTTTAGAGAAATCATACCTCCACATGGAAGCAAAATAAATACTTTGCCATTTCATTCATTCAGAATAACCTTCTCTTCTAGGTTGAGAAAACTTTGGGCATTGAGGCTGCTCGAACCACCATTATCAATGAGATCCAATACACTATGGTAAATCATGGTATGAGTATTGACCGGAGGCATGTGATGTTGCTGTCTGACTTAATGACATACAAGGTTTGTTTTATTTTAATTTTTTCATGATTGCATGATTTGCTACAACTATATATGACCCCCTTCCCTTGCAAATAGATGCAAACAAAGATGCAAACAAACACCCAGTGTTTTAGCAGCGATACGAGGATTGCTGTGGTATTGGGTTTTTCCCTTTTACCTTCTTTGTAGACAGCTGTGTAGCAGATCCAGTAACTGTATCAATATATTTCTTTCAAGCATGAATTAAAATGTTAGCCTAGCAAGCAAAGATCGGCAAAAAAACATGCTTATGCACAGGGGAAGTAACACTTGCTCAGGCCTGCCCTGTGACTCATCCAGATTCTCTCTGTGAAGCTTCTTTAAATCTGACAAGGTCACGTTAGGTTCAGGTAGGTCACATGATCACATATTCCTTTATATTACAGCGTCACAGTTATTTGTATTGCATGCCAAACCACCAGGTACTGGTAGGGTTTTTTCCAGCTGAGCAGAAGCACAGGCAGTGAGGTTAGTATCTCTTCCATTTCAAGGGAGGACCTGAAAAGAAACTTTTTTCCCTTTCTGAGAGTGAGAGGTCCCCTGCTTCCTTCCTGAGCACTTACTTCAAAGTAGTCCATAGGCCTGTGATTCTAGAGTTTGTTTCTCCTGTTCATCTTCCCCTCCCTAAAACATCCAGTCATGGTGGCCATGGGGGTAGGAATCTTAATGATGACCCCTTCTAGGGATGCTCACAGTATGTCCTTTCACAGTGGCTGTAACCTGCTTTTTTCTTCCCTGTGCACTCCCCCGGGCAATGAAGCAGAGGCAGACAGACAGACAGCTATTGCTTTATCAGACTTACTTTGTCTTCATGTTGTGGATTGGCAGGAGTCAACTGCTGCCTGTTGAAGCATATTACAGCCACACCTCCTTATACCTGTTTAGCTCTTAGCCATGGGTAAGAAAACTGGCATAAAGTGACTTATGTCACTTGTTTCCCATGGTCGTGCTTGAGGCTGATAAATGAAATGCTGACTCCATGCCCAAATATCACTCAGTGAAGATATGAAAGAAGGGTATAGGTACCATAGTATTCTCATATATAGTAGCAGGAACCTGGGCTATTTCCCCAGCTAGGACTCTGCTCCTGTGTGCACCTTGAGCAGCAAATCTATGATAATTCCACTAAACCTTCCTCATTGTCCAGCTCCTCTTCTTCCTCAGATTCCCAGTCCTACACTAGTAGCCACAAATACTGGCACAAATGTACAAGGCTCTGTGAATAACAGTTTACTCATTCCACTATGCCTTTGTGCATAAGAGCTATCATCCAAGAGGACTCCAGCATAGCTATTCAGCTGAGTTATTTTCTATTCACCTGCATAGGAAGGGGGTTTGCTTTGGCTATGGGGGTACATAACAACCCCTGTTCCCTTTTTAGTCCACTGTCCTCAATCTTCTATCCCAGACTAAGGATGCTTAGTCTACACTGTGGAAATAATGCAGATTGTGTGTGTTGTGTGCTTTGTGCCTTCA
This sequence comes from Sceloporus undulatus, assembly GCF_019175285.1. Classification (NCBI taxonomy): domain Eukaryota; kingdom Metazoa; phylum Chordata; class Lepidosauria; order Squamata; family Phrynosomatidae; genus Sceloporus; species Sceloporus undulatus. Next base: position 153,243,418 of record NC_056524.1, on the reverse strand, counting down.
GTTTCTTTCAGACTTGTGGTGACCCTAAGGCAAGCCTATGACAGGGTGTTCTTGGCCAAGTTTGTTCAGAGTGGGTTGCCATTGCCATCCTCTGAGTCTGAAAACGGGTTGCCCAGTGGGTTTCTATGGCTGAGAGAGGATTCAAACCGTGGTCTTCATAGTCCTAGTCCAATGCCCAAATCACTACACCGTGCTGGCTCTCCAGTTTGACATCACTTTAATTGCCATGATTCCATTCTAGAGAATTATGGGGTTTGTAGTTTTATGAGGCACTAGCACTCTTTGGCAGAGACAGCTAAAGACCTTGTAAACTACAAGTCTCCTATAGTAAGGAGTTACAGCACTTAGAGTGGGGTCGAACTTCATTATTTGTACAAATTTAGATGCACCCTGACACACTATTTGTAATAGATCATCTACTTGGCCAGGTTCCTTGAGCTTAGATGACACCTGACCACTGCCAGCAATTGCTTTATGGGCCATTAATAATATTTCTTTTCCCTTGATGTTCTCTTTTTGGACTAGGGTGAAGTTTTGGGTATTACTCGGTTTGGCCTTGCGAAAATGAAGGAAAGTGTATTAATGCTTGCTTCTTTTGAAAAGACAGCAGACCACCTTTTTGATGCAGCATACTTTGGACAGAAAGATTCAGTGTGTGGTAAGTATTCCACTTATAGCTGAATCAAGAGGGATATTTGCCACATTGTACAGTTCAATGCAGACAATGACTGTTTTATATTAGTTTCTAAAACTGCAGTACTGTACAGTGTAACTGTGGGTGGTTTGAGCTCTAAAATTTACAGGCCTCTGCATATTTAGGGGAATTATATACAATGATATAGGGTGGGAAATATGAGGCTTTAATATTATATTTTCTTAATCTTCTGTAGGTGTTTCTGAGTGCATCATTATGGGTATTCCAATGAACATTGGGACTGGACTTTTCAAGCTGCTGCATAAAGCGGATAAGGACCCAAGTCCCCCAAGAAGACCCTTGATTTTTGATAACCCTGATTTCCATATTCCTCTTACTACGTAGCAGCTGGACAGTGCTGAACAATAAGCAGAAGATGTATTTTAAACTGCAGCATATATGCTCTGTGAACAAGGCTAGGAAGCTGGAAAAATGAGAGGTCGTTATGTGCTCAACAGATCCACCAGTGGTTTAAATACACAAACAATGTAGATCAAAATAGGAATCATCAAAAATTTCCTAAGAGAGGACATTTTGCAAAGTGTTAACAGCTACCATAAAAGATGTGGTGGCCTACTCTGTTTTCCAGTTGAACTTCTATCTTGTGGGAGCAGTCAAATGAAGGTAGTACACTAATCCTTTGGGTATTATAATACTAAGAGTTGGGTTGTTTTATTTAACTTGTTACAAGTTCATTTACACCTGGAAAGCCATTCAGAGAGGAAGACACTGCAATCTTTGCTTCCATGCTGGCAGTTTGGAGACTCATGTTTAAGCTAGTAGTTCATCTGATTGGTACTGTTCTCACTCTGTTTTGTAGACATATTTTACAATATAAGACAGGATGTGAATACAGAAGCAAGGATATTTTTTTCCCAAAGTTTAAATTAAAAATTGTACAGCATGGGAAAATTGTCTTTCTTTCACTTGAGAAGGGAATAAAGATGCATTTTCAAAATGCAAGTTTGATTCTTTTACTCTGCTTGAAATTCTTGTAAATATCTTAAAGAAAATTATAACAACTTTAAACGTGTATGCATGCCTGGCATTCACTGAAGAATAAGTGGAAACTAGGTCATTCAGTTGCATTCCATACCTAGATTCATGTTTTACTACTAGTACCTGAATGTACTTCTCAGTAGTATACCAGATCAACTTGGTGGTGAAACAGACCACCCCAAAGGGCAGCTTCACGCTGCCCCGGCTGAGGCTGGATCGGGGCCATGGGAAGCACACATTGCAGCCCAATCCACCTTGAAGGCAGCCAAAAAAAAAAAAGGAGTGGCATAGATCCTCTCCTTTTTCGGCCAACAAAAAGCCAGTTTTTCAATCCCCGCAGCAGCTTGAAGCCGTCTTCAAGGCACTCCGGCAGCATGCGGCATATAAACACCGTGTCGCCAGAGGGTCTTCAGGCCTCCCATGTCTAAACAGCTGGGCAGCATCAAGATGTCTTGGGGGTGTGCTGTGTCTAAATGTCATGCCCCCACATCGCCCGGAAGTTGACTTTACCGGGCCATCTATTTTGGCCCTATGTTAGATCAAAAATACCTAATCTATAAAATGTGCCTTTTTGAAGTCTAGTTGGTACACCACATGCACGATAACCTGAAAGATAGGGCTTGCCAGTAGTGTCACTATGGGGATACGGACCACACTGGGTGACACCACAGAAGGGAGTGGCACCTGATGAGCAACTACCTGCCCTGTGAGGCTTTATTTGCATGTAAAGCCTCGCATGGCAGAAATGGGGGGAGCAGGGCCTTCTCCCTCTCTCACAAGGCTTTAATCATGAGTCAAGCGACATGGGACATGGAGTTGGGAGTGTACCCTTTTGGCTCCACCCCCAAGCCCCACCCATGTCACCAGGTGACAGCCTGGTATGGAATGCCACTTGGACTTCTCCTCCACTGCAAAAGAAGAAAGAAAAGAAAAGAAAATTTGTACCTAATATTGGAAACCAAGGCCTGTTACAGACTGCCAAAATAAAGCTGCTTTGAGTCTCTTTGGAGGTATGCTATTTAAATGATGCATGGGTCCTAAGAGTCCGGAGATCGCACTAAAGCCACACTCCATTCCTAAGCACCGGAGTGCAGCTTTGGTGCAGCTTGCAGATTCTTAGGATGCATGCATTATTTAAATAGCATACCTCCAAAGAGACCCGAAGCAGCTTTATTTTGGCAGTCTGTAACAGGCCCAAGAATCACCTGAACATTAAGTAAAACCACTTAATTCTTCCCTCCTTGTTCTAATAGTGAACCAAAAACACCCACCTTTTTTTCCCTTCAGAGATAGTCAATCTTCTCATGCATTTTTCAAATAGCTTACAGTGCTCAGCATCAAAGACTCAAATCACAAACACACAGAAGACAGTACCATTGAATTCAGTAGACGTCACCACTCAGTAAATTGGTAGGGTAACTACATCAAAGCACCATGGCTAGATTTCCCCCCTTACCTAGCCCGCAGCACTCCATATCTTCTACCCAATATGTATAGCCAGCAGTTACTTGAGAACCATTGGGGATTGCTTTTGGTGTTTTACAAGAAGTGGTTCCTGTCCCTCAGGCTTACAATCTAAAGATATGGCACACAAGAGAAGGTGACAGTAGTGGGAGGGGGATTAAGTCTATTAGAAACTACCTCATCATTCCCTCCATGGCCAGAGCAGAATGGAGGGAAGGCCTTCCATCTTCCTCTGGGCCTAGACATGATGGTTATCAGCTAATTTGATCTTGTGATTGGGATCAAATTGTGCAGTACAATTTATATATCAGTTCAAAAAAAGTGCTACACGTATGTGTGATAAACTTGACATATGTTAACTTTCTAACTATTTCCAACCATTGTGTGAGTCAAACCAATCTATGGGATGCAGGGGCGGGGGAGTAGTTGTGTAAGGCCACCCAGTGAATTAATGGCTAAGAATGGCCTTTCTGCCTCATCACTGGCTTGCTGTGCCACTAGTGGTCTTATTCTTTTATCTGAGGGATGGGAATCATGCAGCCCTCCAGCTGTGGTTGAGCTGCACTTCTTTGCTTTCTCCTCCACTTAGCTAGCTCTCAAGAAAGTTGCAATCCAGCAGCACATGGAGGCATACACAGTTCCTAACCCTGCTTCACACAGTGCAGTCTGAGCATGAGTGGGGAAGTAGGAAAGGTAATCTGGCAAACATTTGCATCCTATCCCAAATCTGCACAGAAATAGTATGTTTAACATCTGCTTTTAGATGGGGGAGCAGGGAGCATATTCAAATGCCAGCTCACTCCATTAGCTGACAATAATGGCCTCTAAATCAGTGCCCTACCTAAGGGAACCACCCTTTTGTTGTGTGAATTAGTACTGGCTCCAGTTAGCAACAGATAACACAAATATTGAGAACAGGTAGTCCTGTGCCACACCTTGAAAGAGTCTTCTTGGTGCATATATGAGTTTGTATTGAGACTTTCTTTTCTAAGAACTCGATAAAGACTGTCCTAATGGAAGCTGAAAGTAGGACATCTCCATTAGAGGGCTTTACCCAACATATTAACATATCTAAGAGTGGTCCTTCATTATATTGTCTCATTACATTGTACTCACTTGAGACTAGCACTCTCTTCTGTGGTTTTTTTCATGCCCAAGTAATGGAAAATCAGTTCAGCTAGCTTACACTGCATCTTTTGTGGTGCAATTTGCATAATTAGCGAACCAGTGCTGTTTCCTAAGGGTCTTTATCCACTGTTAGGATGGATGGATAAATAATTGATGTTCAATAAATAGACAGCATTACACCAATCCTCCATGTCAGTCCAGTAGACACTTTCACACTTACACTGTGCCACAACAAGGCACGTCCCATTCATTAAATAGAATTTGTTTCTGAACACAGGAATCAAAGGAAGAACAGAATTTTACTAGACTACGACAAAAACCTCAAGGGACAATACTCATGTGAACATTTATCATTTCTGGCCACAACATAATTTGTACATCTGGCTGAGCCAACATAGATCTAGTGCCCAGGCCAACATCCACTTTGCTTTTTAGGCAATGCTTTATCATACGTAGGCTCACACTTTCAGCTGCCTCATCATCATGGGAAGAGCTTATTTGTGCCATGGATGAACCAAGGTTCTTCTCTTTTGGGAATGCTTCAAGTAGCCACCCATGGTCAGTGAATCCCCTCAAGCACACCACACATATTGTAATGTGGGTAATGATAATATGTTTTCAGTGATTATGAATTCTAATTATTAATGATACGCCCTACAAAAAAATGGACATAAACCTTCATCTGCCATGTCTGTATTTTGATTGCTGTTGGCTGCCTGGCTTAGAGTTTAAAAAAGATTACAGAGCCTGTGCTGCCACTTGCTAAAGGAGGGAACAGCAATCCTGACAGGTCTGGTATGAAGCAAACACACTGTGCTGATGCACACAGATCATGTGCAGTCTTTGAAAATCCTTCCTGCAGGGAAGATCTGCTTCTTATGGAAATCAAGGCTTCTCGGACAAAATAAGGAAATTACAACACAACTGAAATTTCAATGAACGCTACTAAATTCTCTATAAACTCCAAGGTAGGGTACCAAAAATATCACAGAAATTGGCCAGACGAGATGCTATTTACTGAAGGCCCAAAGATGTGACAAGACCTTTCATTTGGGATTGATCTGCTTTCAAATACAAGTGCAGATTTTAGTCTATGATTCAGCAAAAGGTTACTACTTTTGTAACTGCATTAAGGCTTAACAACAGTGCTGTTCTAAACCAGCTGCTTGTTGGATTTTAAATTGGTTGTGGTCTGCCTTGTGAGTTATATCTTCTATACAATTTCAGTCTGTTCCCTCATCTTTCTGGTGCAGCGGTGAATAATCTTTAGTCTGCAGAATTTTCTAGTGCTTTATTTTTATTTTGGCCTTGTTTCTCATTCTTTTGCTTGCATAACCTATTATCCCATACCCCCCAGTTTCCAGTTATATTTAACATCCACACTCCCCACCCTTATTCCTCACAGAGAACTTGTTCACCCCCTGGGTGGCTGTCTCTGGTAGAGACAAGACTACCCTAGAGCAGAGCTACATCAACCATATTGTGCCACTGGCTGATTTTAATTCGGTCATGCAGGTTTGTGTTGAACTATATCCCTTCTGGGCAATTTAACCACTCGAGGAAGAGAAAAAGATTCTCCGTGTATCTTGAGCTGGAATTTGATTGTCACCACAGTGATGACTTTTGACTTGAGTAACTTCTAGCTGGAAATGACCTACTGTGCAGGGGAAGTGAGTTTACACTTTGTGTGACAAGACAGGAGAGCTACTCTTCTTGCTGTCTTTCTCACCCAAATAAAGACACTCTATTGACACAACACAATGCAGAGAACATGGACAAACATGTTGTGATGTCATTCACATCATAGATGTTTGAGGCGGGAGACAGATGGGGTCATGTGGTTGTGTGGGTGTGGAGCTCTTTGGAAACGTTGGTGAGATTTACTGCCAGCACACCACATTATATTAGGGCAGTAATACTGCGTAGCATGCTGAGACTTTGCAAGTGGGGTTATTTCATTTATTATATTTTGCTTTATATTATTTTATTTTCAACATGTTTTATATCACAGTGGGATATAAGGACTGAAACAATAAATAAATGCAGATAGGTTGGAATGAATTAATGATTGAACAGCAATTATTTATATTGCAAGCACAAATGCTTGCTGATTATTTTGAATATTTACACATGGATTTTAAAGAGTGGTCTTTCCGTCAAATTACAGTTAGCCCTCCTTATCCACGGATTTTTTTAATCCATGGATTCAAGCATCCACTGATTGAAAATATTCAGAAAAATTATAAATTCCAAATAGCAAACCTTGATTTTCCATTTTATAGAAGGGACACCATTTTTCTAGGCCACTCTGTTTAACAGGACTTGAACATCCATAGATTTTTGTTATCCACGGGGGGTCCTGGAACCAAATCCCAGCAGATAACAAGGACCCACTGTAATATATTGACTCAAGGGAATTGCATATATTGCCTGCAAAAATCCAACAACCATAAAATACAGTGTGCATGTTTGAATTATTATCTTGCTTTTATAGATCTGTCTCATACATGGGGCTACCCTTGTGCCAAGTCCAGAAACTTCAATTGGTGCAAAATATGGCAGCCAGATTGGTCACCAGTAAACTGAGAGCTGGCCATATAACACCAATTTTGAAATTTCTCCACTGGCTGCCAATTAGTTTTTGGGCACAGTACAAGGTATTGGTTATCACCTTTAAAGCTCTACATGGCTTGGGTCCAGCTTACTTGCAGGAGTGCCTTCCTCCTTATAGTCCACCCCACACACTCAGGTCTTCTGGGAAGAGTCTACTGCAGCCAATGAAGACCAGGCTGACTGCGGCTTCCCAGGGGGCCTTTTCATCTGCTGCTCCTAAAGCGTGGAATGACCTGCCAGAGCAGATCCATCACATTACTACTTTAGACGCCTTCAAAAAGGCTGTCAAGATGGATCTCTTCCAACAGGCCTTGCCAGGCTGACCTCCCTTACTTTGACACCAATTGTCCTCCCTACCCTAAATTGTCTCTCTTCAACTCGCCTTTTTAACTATTTTAAATTGTATTTTTATTAGTTACTTTTTTTCCTTTGGTGGGAGGGATGGGGGTTTATTTTTTGTTTGTAGATTTTTTTTGTAATTGATTGTATTAATTGTATTTCTGTAACCTACCTCGATTCGTAGGGACAGGCAGGATATAAATTATTATTATTATTATTATTATTATTATTATTATTATTATTATATTGTGAGGAGGTAGCTGGGTGGAGGCGAAGTCAGGAGTGCCATGCTTTCCCCCTCCTTTGCCTCTACACAGCTTCCTCATGAGCAGTGGAGCATTGCCTGTGATGTCGCCCAGTATTGGGAATGGAGCTTCCAAAGTGGAGGGGGGGCTTTCACAAAGGAGGTGCAGGGAGGCCAGTCTCAGCCATGCTGAGCACACACCCTCCTCTCCGCCCCTCCTTACTGTGGCTTGGTTTTCCTCAGAGGGAAACCAAGCCACAACAAGGAGGGGCAGGGTGGGGGTTAACTGAATGTCATCCCCCTCTGGGAGGGTCGCCCGATGCAGTTCACTCCCCCCAAAATCCCCCAATGACACTACTAGTCATGAGGAGGGAGCTGGATGGAGGTGAAGCTAGGCAGGCAGGGCTCGCCCCTCCTTCACCTCTGCTGCATTGGCTTCCACCTCAGGGAAAGAGCCACAGCCGTGGAGAAGAAGAGGCAGACACTGGCAGCAGTACCACACCAACTGAAGCAGGAGAGGGCTCCACCAGGTGTCACCCTTCTTCTGGAGTGTCATGTAGTGTGGTCCATACTCCCGCAACCCTCTAGTGACACCACTGATCATGAAACCATCCAAAAGGAAATAAGAGATAGTGCCAGAAAGTAACATACCCCTAGGTCAGAAGCCATTCAACAGCTACTGGAAAAGACCATTAAAGTAGTGCTGTGTCCAGTAATGCAATGGGACTCGGGCTGAAAGCATGTTCAGATGCTGCCATATTCAGATGTGAAAGTCCAGAACTGTACAATGCATATAATAGGAACATGGAATGTGAGAATGAAGAAGATGCGGAAGCTAGACACTGTAAATCAAGAAATGGAATGTATACACATATCACTTAGGGAGAGTGGGCTAAAATATTCAGGAATGTGACATATTCAACCAGATAATTACTGTGCTTCATACCCGAAATGACAATCTCATGAGAAACATAATGGGATTAGTAATGAGGCAAAACATAACAAAAACAGTCAAGGGATATAACACAAAATCTGATTGAATAATATCAATAAACATCATGCCAAAAACTGTCAATATTACAATAATCTAAGTTCTCCATCCTTAAGAAAAGAGAATGTCACAACAAAGACCCCTCCCAGAGGACAGTGGCAGAAAGGAGCCAAACAGATCAGGAGGGGAAAGCTGAGGGAAGGGGGAGCAAAGAGAAAAACCTGCAACTTCACCCCTATCCCCACCCCACCCCACAGAAGTGGCACCCCACAGGAGTGGCACCTTCTTGTGGGAGGGCTCTAGGATAACTTGCTGCTGCCCAGTGTCACCCCAGTCTAATGGTCTAACCGGGAACGGTCTGAACCCCTAATGCCCCCTAGTGATAAAACTGCCTCCACATAGAAAATTTGATTTTCACTTCCAGCCTATCATTCTTTGTGACATCTAGGAATGGGCCACTCTACCCAGCTCCCTCACCTGTCAATCATTCCCATTATCACTTTCTGGGAATCATGAGACTAGATTTCTCCTCCTCTGTTGTAAATTGTACATTTCCATGTCTCATACTATGGGAAGTATGCTAGAAAGTACTTAACCAGGAATATGTACCCCATTTTGCAGTTGCAACCATCGTTCCATATATGAACTTGCACTGAAATAAAAAGGGGCATAGAAAGATGCAACTGTCTTTAATAATTGTTTGTCTCCTCTTGTTGGGAATATAAATGGGTGATGATTTAAAGTAGGCTAAATAATTGCCTAATGCATATTCAGTGTTTTTGAATATTTATCCCAAGTGCTCTTAATTTAGTAACTTACCTCTGCAATCAGAAAAAGGACGAAAGTGTTAATGTTGCTGATTAAAAGATAGTTGGGATTCAGTAGATCCTGGTTCAGATGCTCTCCTGGTTCAGATAAACTCTTAGGAGGTCATGTGCATGCCAATGCATTCATGCCTTCTCTGACTCAGCTGCCCATCTATAATGGAGGGATAATAATATCGACCTCCATAACTTGGTGGTGTTATTGTTGTGGTAGTGCTTGTGAAATGGTTTAAACACCAAAAGCATTCTATATGTTCGGTAATATTTGGTTTCCTCCTAAATATCACTTTCAAAGAGAAAAAACAGAAACAAATACTGTATTGAAGATTCACAGAAGAGCCACCTATGCCATTTTCAGGGAAGAAAAAAAGTTTCAGCAGGCTTGCAAAATTTATCAAGGCATGGGAAGGAGTTCACATCACCACCAACAGGGAAGGTTTCTGGGACTACGCTGGGGAATAGCTTGAATTGAAAGTTGTTTGTCTTTTACATTCTCTATTGTGTGGTAGAAGGATGCGGACAGATTTCATTTTTGCAGAATTCTTGTGGCAATAGCAGTTAGTGTTCCACATTAACCTAAGGCTGTAAATAGAAGGCGAAGGACACAATGTTGTGTGTATTTGATAGATCTGCACACGTACCAGACAATGACATCATCTCTCCACCTGTCCATCTGAATCTCAAAAGTGCAAGCTTGAAACATCTTCCTTTTTTCAACATCCTTTTCTACAGGGAGAGCTAAAAAGGGAACTGCTCCCAGTTATGCTTCAGTCAATCTGTCAACTCGCACAAGTGGAACAGGATGTGGTTGTGTAATGAGTAGTAGAACTCATTAAAATGTCATTTGTAGGATTGAGAAGTAATTCTGTGGCCAGACACATGTTTGTATATTTGATATCTCTGGTTATGTGTCCAGCTTTTCATCCTCGGAAGCTAGTCAGGGTTTGTGCAATCCTGCTGTCCTGAGCTCCCAGGACTTTCCATGGAACACGTTTGTATCTAGGTTATCTCCACTATCTTCATTTCTGTTATATGAAGTTGTGGTCTATTGGGGAAGCCACCATACGGCTAATTTTGGCAAAAGGTAGCCTGCAACATAGTGGTTCTGAATCTATACCTTTTAAATATGCTGCAGGAGAGGAAGTAGATGAAAGGGTGGAAAGATATGATATAAGAAGTGGATGACATGGATGTGTAGGTGTTATGGAGGGAAGAAAGATTAGAAGGGTTAGATTATGAAAGAGATTAGAAGGGAAAGTAAGTAGAAGTTGGTAAGAGCAAGTGGAAGAAAGAAAATAGAAATAGGAGGAGAGGGAAGGAAGGGTAAGGAGGAGAGGAAGAAAAGAAAGAGGTATATTAGAGATTTCGGTGTTCCTTTGGAAAGAGATAAATGGTATGTTAAGGAAGTTAGGGACAAGTACAATAGTAGGGGAAGGAAGGAACATGAAGAGGGGATTTCAGTGACAATATGAGGAAGGGATGAAAACCACTTAGAAGGAATGGATATATTGATTAGAGAATGCTGAAAGAGATAAGCACTAATGCTGAGTTGTTGCAGTATGGAAGAACAGGGGGGTTACATGGAGTGTATGTTAAATGTTTAGATGGTAAATGAATGTATATTGTCGAATGTGTTTTTTATTTGTAGTATTTGTGTGTGTTTTATATATGTTTAATAAATTTTCAAATAAATAAATAAATATGCTGCTGAATTAACAAATGTAACTGTAGCTTTTTTGTAGCAACTTCCACCTTCCACCTCAAGTCCCAGTATCTATCATCTCTTTCCTATTTGTGCGTGGTTCACCAGGAATCCTTCAATTTCTTGCAGGAAAGGGGCATAGATGACAATCCAAAGGAGCACCAAATGGTTGGTGCCATGGTTTACTATCTTACAAATTCAGCAGATTAACAATGCAATGTTACACATACTTACTTAGAAGTTAAGTTCTACTTGGCTTGGATCTAAAAAAATGTGACCATATTTGGGGCCCTTCCACACTACACAACTGTAGTATTATGACTCCACTTTAATTGCTACAACATCCCATGGAATAATGGGATTTGCAGTTTTGGGAGGGATATTTAGAATCTTCAGCCAGAGAGCTCTAGGCCTTCACCAAAATTATCTATCTATCTATCTATCTATCTATCTATCTATCTATCTATCTAGATAACTGTCATCTTCCAGCCTATGAGAGAGTTGACCAGGCAGGCCCAGCTCCATCAGGAGTTGAGGGCAGGGAACCGTCTATTATCCCCTCTGTTGTAAGCCGCCCGGATTCCCAGTGATTGGGCGGCATATAAATAAATCCTTTTATTGTTGTTGTTGTTGTTGTTATTATTATTATTATTATTATTATTATTATTATTATTATTATTCCATCAGGTGCAATCAAGCAGGGAAAGTGGACTCAAAGTGCTATAATTATGTAGTGTATAAGAGCCCTAGAAGCCAGGGTAAACAAAAGCATTCTCCCAGATATTAGCCCTAAATTGGCCTTCTTTTTTTCTGGCTGAGTTCAATGGCCAAAATCCTGTTGGGGCTTTATGCTTGTATAATCAACTACAAACCTCAGGATTTTATAGGATGCAGCCATGACAGTTAATGTGGAATCATAGTGCCACAGTTGTGTAGTATGAAAGAGGATAACATCACAATTTGTTAGCCATACCTTAAATTGGTCTATGGAAGTATGACTGAGTCTGTATCCAATCAACTGAGTTGAATGAGGTTTACATCCAGGTAAATGGGTATAGGATTGCAACCTAAAAGGCAAAGGCTGAATGGAAGTTTAATTGCAATCTGGAAGTCGCTGGGAGAAGGAAATGTACAGGAAGACTCATGTTTCCACCTACTATTTCTAAATAGTAGGACCAGTCATGAAGGTTGCCTAACAGTCACAGAATTTCACAGGACCAAGTATGCTAAGCAAGGAACTGTGCTGTGATGGAATAATTGCCCTGTTCTGGGAATTCTAGAGGATTCCAGAACAGGGAAGAGAATGTACCAACATGCATGTCATATTGAGAAGCTCCAATACCTTTTGTGCAGCAGCAAGATTCCCAAATTAACCAAAACTGACTCATGGCAGAAAACTGTTATAAGACTTGACATAGAGGTAAAAACAATAGAATTCAAGTGATAAATGGACAATAGAGCACAGGAAGTTGTTTTAGTCTAAATTTGTTTTGAATGTGATATATGTTGAAGTTGAAGTATAAATGTATGTAGTTCATTGCTGTTTGTCAATACTTGTGCTAGTGTATAGTAGTGGATAGTGTATAGTGTATATAGTGTAAGTGTATGTGTATAAATGTAATGGTGATGGGGTGATTTTATTTTAACTTGAGTATTAATAAAAATATTTAAAAAAAAAAACTAACTCAAACTCAAACTACGGCTACATTAAACATCTAGCTCGCAGGTTCTAACCTTTGTTATCATAGTGACAACTTTTACTATCCCACCCATACTTAGCTCCGAGTTCATAAAAGTAATGTTACCATTATACTGTAGTTTCACTC
>NC_056524.1:153181490-153220594 GCF_019175285.1 Sceloporus undulatus | reverse complement strand
CTTTCTTTCTTTCTTTCTTTCTTTCTTTCTTTCTTTCTTTCTTTCTTATTCCCTTCCATTGTCTGGAAGAAAGTTGTGGTTGTGGGGCTGCCTTTGGGTTGGGAGGAATAGGCGGGGCCTCGGGGGAGGGAGGGAAGGAAGGAAGGAAGGAGGGAAAGAAGGAAGAGAGGAAAGGAAGGAAGGAAAGAAAGCAAGGAGGAGGAGGAGGGAGGGTCTCCAACACAAAGCATCCTCTCGCTCTCTGTGTGTCTCTCTTCTGTCCCTGCCTTTCTGCCTGTGTCTTCCTCTCTGCCTCTGCCATGGAGCCCAAGCACAAAGAGCTGCTGGCCCAGTGTCACCAGAGCCTGGCCCAGGCCATGACCGAGGTGGACAAGGTGGTCGAGCTCCTGGAGGCGGCGGGAGCCCTCGATGCCCAGGACTTGCACGATCTGCAAGGAGCCAGAGGGAGAGAAGGGGAAGGAGAGGGAGAAAGGGAAGGGAAGGAGGCAGCCCCTCCACCCTCCTCCTCCTCTGCCTCTGCCTGCAAGGCCGACCTGCTCATCCAGCTCCTCCTGGCCAAGGAGAGGGACCACTTCCAGGACCTGAGGGTGGCCCTGGAGAAGACCCAGCCTCACCTCCTGGCCATCTTGTACCTCAACCACGGAGGGGCCACAGAGACAGCTGGTGAGTCGGACCCCAGGAAGGGTCCCAAGCCTTCCTTAGCTTGGGTTCCTTCCCTGCAGAGGATTTTTTGTTTTTTGGGGGGGGTGTCTGGAGATGAAGGGGCAAGGAAGCTGTAGAATCACTTACAGAGAGATCTTGGAGCACCTTTGAGACTGAATGAAGGAAAGGATGCAAAGATATAGCTGTGTCAGTCTGTAGAATTACTTATACAGAGATTTTGGGACACATTTGAGACTCAGTGAAGGAAAGAATTCAAAGATATACAGTAGCCTTGTCAGTCTGTAGAGTCAGTTATAGAGAGGTTTTGGAGCACCTCTGAGACTAAAGGAAGGAAAGGATTCAAAGATATAGCTGTGTCAGTCTGCAGAATCACTTATAGAGAGATCCTGGAGCAACTTTGAGACTAAATGAAGGAAAGGATTCAAAGATATAGCTGTGTCAGTCTGCAGAATCACTTATAGAGAGATCCTGGAGCGACTTTGAGACTCACTGAAGGAAAGGATTCAAAGATATAGCTGTGTCAGTCTGCAGAATCACTTATAGAGAGATCTTGGAGCAACTATGAGACTCACTGAAAGGAAGAAATGGGCAGCATGAGCTTTTGTAGCTTTCTGTCTGCTTACTTAGATGCATTAGAAAGTGGAGTATTGTAACATCCAGAATCCACAAAACTGTGCTGCCCTAGTGAGGCCAACCAAAATTGCACAAAAGATGGGTGTTGCAAGCTGAGCGAGAGGGAAGGGGTGGCTTAATACCTGTGCGCTAGGAGAAGATGCCTTGAGAGGTGGAGAGGTGGAGGAGATGATTCCTCAATTGTTGCTCCTCCCGAGTCAAGGTGAAACCATAAATGCACACAGAGCAGAAAATAACAACAACAGTAGTAGTAGAAATGTATCCTATGTGCAAAGCCACAGCCCTGGGTTTTCAAAACCATGACCAGGGCCCTTAAAAGTCTCTCATTAATAGGGCAGCCATAACCCAAAGTCTTAGGGCAGCCATAACCCAAAATCAAAATCAAAACAGAAAGCACATCCAGCAGCCACGGAGAAATTATCGCAAAAGATCCAGTTAAGTTTAATAATACAGTAGTAGTAGTGCTTGTTACTAAGTATCTATGTGCTGGGGAAAATATTGCATACAAACGTGGCATTCTTACGTCCTTACAGGTGGCTTTAAGACTGTGTAATACGTTTTTGCATGAGGCTTTCATCAAACAGAGTAAGATTAACCAAGAGAAGGAATCAGGTTGTGTGCACTTCCCATTCTAGAGCAATGACATGTTTCCAGCAAAAGAGACTCCGCAGAAATGGTTTCCTCCTCAGCAGTGTGGTTTTACAGGTCCACATCTCTTGGCAGTGTTTTCCAATCTAGAACGATATTTAGGTGGAGGTGGCACATGTGCAGTCTGGGTGCCACCAGTGGCCAGACACTGTGAGTAAGGCAAATCAAAACAGAAAGCACATCCAGCAGCCGTGGAGAAATAATCGCAAAAGATCCAGTTAAGTTTAATAATACAGTAGTAGTAGTAGTGCTTGTTACTAAGTATCTATGTGATGGGGAAAATATTGCATACAAACGTGGCATTCTTACGTCCTTACAGGTGGCTTTAAGACTGTGTAATACGTTTTTGCATGAGGCTTTCATCAAACAGAGTAAGATTCACCAAGAAAAGGAATCAGGCTGTGTGCACTTCCCATTCTAGAGCAGTGACATGTTTCCAGCAAAAGAGACTCCACGTAAACGGTTTCCTCCTCAGCATTGTGTCTTTACAGGTCCAAATCTCTTGGCAGTGTTTCCCAATCTAGAACGATATTTAGGTGGAGGTGCACATGTGCAGTCTGGGTGCCACCAGTGGCCAGACACTGTGACTTTATGGTGCTTATGGAGAAGAGTGAGCAGTGTTCCTGGTTAGAGGAGACAGGCTGACTTGACACATCCCACTTAAATATTTTTTTAGCTTCTCCTGCTGTTGACATATGTGCGAAGTGCAGAAAATTACTTTTAGGTGGATGTGCTTGTGTTAAGCTCTCAGATATGTTCACAGCCATACAGGAAGACCGATATGGAAGAGGAAGGTGCTGCTTCTGTTTCCTACAGAGACCCAGTTCATAAGAAGAATTGGGGGAGGAAAGCAGAGATGGTTTCTCTCTCCTACCATTCAGCTTCTTCCAAAGGTGCCAGTACCAGCAAGGCATTGAGCGCACTTTCTACACAAGCTAAGCACAAGAGCTACCCCCTTGTGGCTCCCTTTCTTGAGTTATCTACATATGTCACAGAACTTGGTGACAGGAAAGATTTGTGGAGCATAATTTCTTGTTATTTGCTGACTTTGGGTTATGGCTGCCCTATGAATGAGAGACTTTTAAGGGCCCTGGTCATGGTTTTGAAAACCCAGGGCTGTGGCTTTCTTAATTGTAATGCAGTCTTTTTCTTTTCTTACTGCCTTCCAGTTTGCCAAGCATTATTGTCTTTTCCAGTGATACATATCTTTCCATCGTATGTCCAAAATAGGACAGCCTCAGTTTAGTCATCTTGGCTTCTACTTCAGAATTCAGGCTTTGGTTGCTGTCAGACCCATTTATTGGTTGTTTTTTTTAAAAGTACAAGGTATCCATAGACTCTTTCAGATGTGTTTATTTTCTTCCTGGCCACCTTTCTTCACTTTCCAGCTTTTACACTGGTACATAAAAATAAGAAATGCTATGGTGGGCCACAAAAAGACAACCCAAAACATGTAGACTCCTGCTGTGGAAATATGATATTGTTGTGCCTAGGTCCAAGGATTACTGCAGCATGTGTGTTCTCACTCTTAACTTGTGCTTATTTATAATTATCCTTTTGTCCTATATGGCTATGATACTTAGTATTTAAATAGTGCTTGTATCTAAAATATTCTACATGCTTTATGTCAACAATCCTTGTAAAAACATCTTAAAGTAAAAACATTTTAAGGCAGGTTAGTGCAACAGTTTAAGAGTCAGACTAGGACTCTAGAAGACTCTGGTTCAAATCTGCATTCAGCCATGGAGGCCCACTAGATAACATTGTGCAAGTCACGCATTCTCAGTCTCAAGAGAAGGCTATGGCAAACCCCCTTTGACCAAAACCTGCCAAGAAAACCCCATGGCAATTTGTCTTAGGGTTGCTATAAACTAGAAATGACTTGAAGGCACACAATGACAATAACAGCAGCAGCAGCAGTATTATTATTGCCAATACTACCAATGTAGTTGAGAGATGGTTACTTCCCCAAAGTCACCTAATGACTTCATGTTGGAAGCAAGGTTTCAGTGAGTAACCATGCTTGTTCTCAGTTCACTCTTGTAGCCACCATGCTACATTATCCAAGAAGACTTTATAGATCAGTACTTTTCCAGAGGCATCTTTTTTCTCCTTGTGGAATCCTGCAGACGTATATTATGTTGGATATTTTACACAATATATGTACATAAAAACTTGATTGAGCCATACAAACCTGTTTTTGGAGATTGTTTAGCAACTTCAGCTAGCTTGAAAATACTATTGTGAATACGTTTGTTGGTGCCAGGTTTTTGGCAGGACATCGTTCCATTGCCTGCCCTGGCTGTGGGTTTATCTCCTGGGCACAGTTTAAAAGTGTAGGTTTATTGCTGTTAAAGCCCTAAATGGCTTAGCTTCATGATATCCAGTGGATCATCTCTTTTCTCCCACTCCTGCTACTAGCCAGTGGAGGTCATGTAGTAAGGCCTTGCCTGTGCATCCTTCTACTTGTTGCAGTGGGGTTGAAAGGAATGTAGGTGAAGGCCTTTTCTGTTGTGGCACCCAGGATATGGAACGCCTTGCTGTAGTGGCTTTATTTAGTTCCTTGCTTTCAGTTTGTTATCAGATGCTTAGTATTTCTTCTAAAAATTTTTTTAGTTCATTGCTCCTTCTTGTTTTCACCTAGGCTCTGTTTTAGAGAATTGTGGTTGTGGAGTGGAAAAACTAGCATTTCATTCAATATTGCTTGACTTTGTTTTGCCTGTTAGTTGATTTAATTGCTAAGTAGGTACCTTTGGGTATTTCTTTTTTGGATTGGGAGGCAGGATATAATAATAATAAATAATAATAAAATATTTATTTGTATCCCGCCTCTCCCATTTGAGGATCGAAGAAGGAAAATTTCAAATACAAGTCACAGGGAAAAAAAAACAGTTCCCGAAAACCCCCACCCTTCTCCCTCCCATCAATACAAAATAATAACAATAAAAACATTTAACTGGAATAACATCAGTTAAAACAGATCGGCAAGAAGTGACAGCAATATGACAATAATGGGCAGTAATAAGGTGCCTCCTCTATATATTCTTCTAATAAATAACTAGAACTAGTGTTTAAAATGATAGGAGGAAGGGAGAGAAATTGAATCTCATAATATTTGAACTCTGGGTCTTCCAGTGAAAATGATTGACGGGAAATCTGGGTAGTGCGTTTTCTATGATTTACTGCTACTCGATGGAATATTGACTGTTACCTTAAATGGCTTTGAAACGGGTTAGATAAATTCTTAGTCAAAGGCTGCTTGCCATGAGGTTCAGAGGCAGTATGCCCATGCAACATCAGGGGCTGGTGGCCAGCAGTGAGAGGCCTGTTGCTTTGATGCCATGTTGGTGTGCTTTGCCAAGGCATCTTTTTTCGGCCCTTGTGGCTTCCAGCTGGGCTGTCTTTTTATGTGCCAGAAGTCTGCTGGGACTGAGGTAGGGTTCCACAGATTGTTTGACTGCCTAAGCATTCTTTTTCTGAATTCTAATTACGCTCATGCTTCAGTGTGGTTAGAATATGGGACTAGAACTGGGAGGATCCAGGTTCAGACCCCACTCTGTCATGATATTCACTAGATGACCATGCATAATCTATCCTCCAGGGTTGGGTTGTTGTGAGGATAAAAAACTGGGGAGGGGAAAGAGGTATGCCACCTTGAAGTTCCTAAAGGAAATGCAAGATATAATGTAGCTTCTTACACTCCAACACACACACACACACACACACACACACACACACACACACACACAGTGGGCCCTTCTTATACACGGATTTTTTATACATGGATTCAAGCATACATGGTTTGAAAATGTTCAAAAAAAGTATAAATTTCAAATATCAAACCTTGATTTTCTAATTTTTATAAGAGACACCATTTTGCTACGTCATTATGTTTAATGGGACTTGAGCATCCACAGAGTTTGTCATCCATGAGGGATCTTGGAACCAAACCCCAACATATAACAAGGGTCCACTGTATATATGTTAGGTATGTATCATGTGGGGTCTCCTTCTTTGGAGGTCTTTAAGCAGAGGCTGGATAGCCATGTGTTGGGGATGCTTTGATTGTGATTTCCTGCATGGCAGGGGGTTGGACTGGATGGCCCTTGTGGTCTCTTCCAACTCTATGATTCTATGATTCTATGAAATGCACTTGGGCAAGTCACATGTCCTCAGCCTCAGGGGAAGGCAGTGGCAAACCACCTCTGACAAAATCTTACCAAGAAACTCCTATGATAGGTTTGCCTTAGGGTTGCCATAATTTGGAAATGACTTGAAGGTGCACCACAACAACAAATGTGAATAACAAATTATGACAGTGGTAGTTTGCTTTGTAAGTAGATAGTTCTGCTGCATCTCTTTATTGAGGCGACTGGAAAATTGAGCTGCAACCAATGCAGAGGAGGGTAGAACTGCCCCCTCCTGCAAAGCAGGTTAATTGAAAGGGGCAAGGTCACAGCAGGAAATCATGTAGTCATGCCATAGACAGACACTCCTCTGGGTGAGCACTTTTCGCATCATATTAGTTGCTCCCTTATAGTGCACAGTCTGGGAATTATTCAAGCAAGCCACAGCTATGTCTACGTCTGTATTTATCTCTAGCTGTTTTAATGTTTTGTTTTTATTCTGCATTTTTTACTCTTGCACTTTATGGTGGAGGAACATACTCCCCTCTCCCTTCCAGCAAGAGACAGCAGTTCTACTGCTGAATAATTTTGAAGGGTAGACCTGATGCTGCAGCTTACACTGCATTTCTAAAGAAACTGTATTTTTATTTAATTAAAGCCATTACCCTAAAGGCACTGAATCCTGCCTGATCTTGGAAGCTAAGCAGGGTCAGCAGTGGTTAGTACTTGCATGGGAGACTTCCAATGAGCACCTGGTGCTGTAAAGTACATTTCAGAGGAAGGAACTGGCAAAACTACCTCAAAGTATTCCTTGCCTTAGAAAACTCTGTGAAATACATGGGATTACCATAAATCTACAGGATACTTGAAGACAGATGCACACACAGACACACACAATGCCACTAAGGATGTTTGTATGAAAATGTTGTTGCAAAGTGGATAAAATATTAGAGGCTAATGATAGCATTGACGTTGTTTCTGTTACAGGTTGACTGAACTGGGATGGCCAGACAGAATATGACAGGAGTTTACTTAGCGTATGCTTAGACTGGAAACCCAGCCTTCTTGTATGCTGTGATTATTCTTGCTTGGGACATGAAAGGAATTATGAGATGCTTGGTTTTAATCAAGAGTTGGTTAGAGTGAAGAAATGGTATATGAATGTGCATTTATTAGTTTTCTCATGGGAAGAAACATTGTGAGAGAACTTTGTCAAAATGTCTCCTCTGCAGTTTGTCTTAGGCCCCATACAGACTGGCCAAAATAAAGCTGCATTGGGTCACTTTGGAGATATACTATTTAAATGATGCATGCATCCTAAGAGTCCAGAAGCTGCACCAAAACTGCACTCCAGTCCTTAGGACTGGATCATGGCTTTGGCACAGCTTCTGGACTCTTTGGACGCATGCATCATTTAAACAGCATACCTCCAAAGTGACCCGAAGCAGCTTTATTTTGGCAGTCTGTATGGGGCCAAAGTAATGCTACTGAGTTACATTTCTGGATTCATTTGCAGTTTTAAGGAATTGAGGAACAGTATGTTAAAGCTCCCAAAATAATTTGTACTGGGTTGATCATATCATACATCAGTATTTTCATTTCAGTTAATCCAATATACTGTATATACTCATGTATAAGTTTAGAAATGTTAGTCAACCCCCCCCCCCCCAAAAAAAAAGCTGGGTCTACTTATCCATGAGTCAATGTACCTTTGATACCTTAATGGTTATCAAAAAAGGAACTATCCCTTTCTCTGAGGAGAGCAGTGAATGGTGAGAACTTAATGCATCCCAGGCGCACCTAAAAGAAGCCCTCTGCTCTCTGCCATGGCAATGCTTCTGACTGTTTTGAATGTCTGGCTTGGAAATGATGGCAGCCTCCTTTGAGGCTTCCCCTCAAATGAGCATTAAGAGGAATTGGGCTTTGGAAGATTTGAATAATACATTTGTGTATGTTTGTCAGCTTTTCTGGGTTAAAATCAGGCAAAGATATCACATTAAAGTTAAAGCCTATTTTTGTAGGTTTTTTTGGTATTGTTTTGCTTTGCTTTGTCTTTTACGTTTTTTATTACATGCCCCCAGGTTTTACCCTTGACTTATCCATGGGTCATATCAAAATCCTTAATTTTGGCCCCAAAATCTGCCCTCGGCTTATACATGAGGTTGATTTATAGTTGAGTATATATGGTAGTTAAATATTTTGAAGGCATTTTCTTTCACTCTTACCCCACTTTTCAGTTCTTCCAAAAACTGATGTTTCCCAGTAATGTATAAAATGGGAGCTATGAAATCTATGTATCCCATTATGGAGAACAAAGTGAGTGTATTGCTGACTCCCCAACCCTCCATTATATATATATTTGAGACTTGCTGCCATCCTGTCTGGTTCAGGATTTAGAGCTGCTTGAATTCAGTTCCTTAGGACCAATCTATTTACAGTGGATGTTGAACTGAAGAATGCAGTCAAATAACCAGGTTTCAGGATTTTGCAATGTTCAAGTTTCCCTGTAAAGCAGTCAGTTTAGATACTGTTTTTTAACAATGGAATAACCTGTGAACTTAGCTGGGCTGACCCTTTCTCTAGACTATCCAGTTCATCTTGCTGTGGACGTGGATGAGATGTGAACCAATGTTCTATGTACTTGTCGTTAATCCTCAGTACTACTAACCCTTCATGGGAAAGTCAGTTTGGTTTTTCAGATTTTGCTCTTCCAAGGCTTTTAACCAAGACATTTGTAGAGCTGTATTTTGAGCCACCCATTGTACGTGATTGTGAATGTCCACCATCTAAGTTAAGAGACTAACGGTTCTTTGGTACTATAATGACTGTGAACCAGTAGACCTTTTCCAGTAAATGCATGGAATGTTACTCTCAGCTAGCAGATTATAAAAACAGGCATTCACATTTTCTGACGAAATGGGCTCACTGCCACAAAAGCTTATTAACAGATCAGATGCTCCAATGTTGATTTTGTTGCAACAAACTAACATGGCTTCATGTCATTCTGGAAATTACAGTCCAAAGTGTTATGTATGTTAGTATTGGTGATGATGCCTCTGGTTAGATTTGGGGAGACTCTCCTTCCTTCCTTCCTTCCTTCCTTCCTTCCTTCCTTCCTTCCTTCTTTCCTTCCTTTCTGCACTTCCCACAGCAGCTTCTTCCCAAATTTTTGTGGGCGGTGTGGTCCTTTAATGATGCTATGAGTTGACTTGCATTTAAGAAGAAACAAACTAATATCCTTGCAGGCCTTCATTGCCCTGGATTCATTGGAAGTTTAATTTAGGGCTGTTTAAACCTTGGGCCTTGTGGGCAATTTAGTTTCACTTTGTGCTGTTGTGGATGCAGCAGCTTTGTATTTTTTCATTGCAACTCCTAAAAGAGGAAATTTGCCTTCTAAATGTGTTAAATCCTAAATCCAAGGAAAGCACTTCTTTTTGTGTGTGTAGGATAAAGAAAATAAGTGTATTTGGACTCTGTCACATTTGTTTCCATTTGGCTTAACCTAAGGCACTTTTCCTCTGCAAGCTTTTCCTTATTTAGAGTATAGTTAATGAAGGAATTTAGGGCAAACACAATTAAATTACAGGCTTGTTTGGCGACAACCAATCATCTGTTTGAATGTGGTTGCTGGAGTTTAAAGTGATAAAACTTTTTACTGTGCCTTGTGCATGTTGAAGGAACCAAAATGATCGGGTTTCTCATCTTTGTGAGTATTCTATGTTAACATTTCTTAGAATATTGTTGTTTTGTGTGACAAATTATGTGAAGTCCTGCTGTTTGAGGGAGTCGCTGCTCCAAAATGATGTTAAATTCTTGGAGCTGATCTTTGCAATGTTTAAAGTTCTTGAAACTTAAAACTGCACTTGCATATTTATGTAGGACTCATTGAAATTAGTAGGGGTTCCTTCAGAGTAAAGATGCCTAGCTTTGGATTGCATGAATATATCTGCTCCTCAAGTTGTCTGTCTCTGGTTTTGCTATGTTTGTAAAAAGTGGAAATGAACAGGTGACAGAAACTCATCTATCTGTATGCAGAAAATTATCATGATTATTTGAGTTGGAAAAAAGATTGCATATATATGTATACCTTTGTACACGGACACTGCTTTTGTTCAAAATGTGCATGGCCACACTATTTTTTGACCCCCTTGCCGGTTATGGTGTCACTTGCTATGCTTTTGAGCTGTGTGGGTGGGGGATTTACAGAGCTGGTGAATGGGGGTGTGTGTTTGTTTCTAAAAGAAGTAATGTGCTTACTTAGTAAGTGCTTGCTGTTTATGCAGCAGTGCTCCTTGTAGGACACAGTCCAGTGGTGACAAAGACATATGGCTTCATGTGGCCCAAGGCCATCCCTCCAAAAAAGCTACTAGTTAGCTCACTGATGAGGACAAGAGCTCCTAGCTACCAAAATGCCAAACCCCTCCTTTGAGTTTTCATCAAATGGGATGTTGTTTCTTCTGTTGTTTGCTTTTTCCAAACTCCCTTCCAGTTGTGCAAAGTTCCTGTTGATCTTCCGTGCCTTTGCACCAGACAGAGAACTAGGACTGGATGGACTGAAATTCTTGGTGACCAGATATAAAAGCTGAACAGTAAACTAAGATCCAAAACAAGCTGCAGAAATAATCCGTGTCGAGACCGCTTTAACTGTCCTGGCTCAGCACTAGGGAATCCTGGGAACTGTAGTTTTTGTGGCACCAGAGCTCTCTGACAGAGAAGGTTAAATGTCCCACAAAACTACAGTTCCCGGAATTCACTAGCGTTGAGCCAGGGAAGTTGAAGTGGTCTCAAACTGAATTATTTCTGCAGTGAGTTTTGAATCATTGCCAGTGTATCTGAACATACACATCTTTTTCTGTCCAAGATATAAATCTGGGTGCCTACCTTTTTCATTTTACATCCTTGAATCAAATGCAGAATTGTAACTGAGGGGACTGGTAGGCAGCTTCATCCTATAAAAACAAAACAAACCCAAGATCCTTTCTCCAGCAGTGAAATAAAGGATGAATATGAGCAAATGCAGGTGTAGTTTTGTTGCCCAGCAACTATTATGACTTAAATATATGCTAGCTTTTCATATTAAGACATTCAGCTGTGGATGGCACAGTTCTACTTTAATTTCTTGTAAAAACTATCCTTGATAGGAATACTCACAGCCCATTCCTATGAATCTGGTTGAGAAATAAGATCTTTTTTGCTCCATGGGGCTTACTCTCTCGCAGTGAGCATGGGATTGAAACCTTAATTAATCACTTTCATTTAATTAAAAATAGTTGTTGAATTTAGGGCATTGTGTCTTGGCAGTCTAGCAGGTCAGCTGGAAAACCCAACAGAAAATGTATATCAAATGACAAAGCAAAAAAATTGCTCAAAATACAGATGCTCTTGACCATTTGTTTCCCTGAGTCAGAGCACTGATGCATTGCAGCTACTACATCGCTGCCAAATTATAACATCTCTGAAGGACAAAAGCCTAATTCTGTCTGTTCTGAATTGTAGTATATTCTTCCAGGACTGGTGTAAATCTGTAAATGGAAATTTGTATAAAAGCATTTTTTAGAACTGGATCACACCAAAGAATGGTCCAAGAGTCTATTCCCAGAGTTCCTCTTCAGAGGCCCACATAGACAGAGAGCAACTGGTAAGACCTGTATTTTTCAACTGTGCCTTCTCCAGCAGGCTTCTCATGGACAAAGAACATGGGGAAGGTGGTGGGGGCATTCTTCTGCTGTGTATTCTGCAGAGGGCACAACGTGAAGAGTGACAACACATTCACACAGTAACCAGCTGCACTAATAAAAGGGGCAACAATCCTTGCACAAAATGTCCCACTGATTTTGTTCCTTCCTCTCAAAGTTACTGTTTCTACTCTGCTCACTGTTCATGTCCATATGCCCTTTAGCTACCTTGCTCTTCCTTCTGATTTCCAATCATCCCAGGCATCCCCCCACTTTACAGATATCCTTCATAGTTTTCCTCAGTCTCCTCCATGGGTCTTGCTCCCACCACTGTCTCTTGGCATCCCCTACTTTCCTTCTCTCCTTCCGTCATTCTCTTTCCACCCCCAGTGTTTTCTTCCCTTCTTTTCCCACTCCTATTGTTTTCTTTCAATGTCAGCACCTTATTCCCCTCCTACCCTCCCTCCAATCATCTTCTTTCAATCCCAGCATCTCATGACATCTCCCTCCCAACATCCCTCTTTCCATTCTTTGCCACTACTCCACTCTTACCTCCTCTTGCCTCTTGCACCTATATCTGTCACATGTCTGCCACCTCTTTTCCTCTCAACTCTTGCACCTGCATCCTCCCCATAATTCCTTCTGCTTCTATCCCCCCTTTGTGAAACTTTCCCTGCAGGTCTTGACCTCCTACTTCTTCTCTTAATGTCCTCCTTCCCATTCCTTGTCAGTGGCCCCACCTTCCCCTATCCTTCCCCCTTCCTTCCACTTTTATCTTCCTCACTCTTGCTACGATTATAAATATGAAATGACATAAATGTGGATGACATGAATTATGGCTCACTTATCCATGCTTCATTTTGTTGTCCTTGTTGGGCAATACTTCTCTGAAGGAAACCTTTTATCTTATACTGGTTTCCAGACACTGCTTGTTAATCAAGTTGGCTGAATTCTTGGACCAGGGATACATTTGTTGGCCTGCAGTATATATTCTGACTGAGCTTCTATTCCTGGGGTTTTGAGTAATCCACAAGTTTAGAGTCCTAGAAACTTGATCCTTTTTGACATTTCACATTCCTTTTTACCAGTCTCCACATCTTTAGACATTTCCTCTTCTAAAGTCAAATGTGAGGTGACTGTGCTAGTATTTCCACATAATTTTCCAGTAAAATATAAATTAAATTTGGTCACGCCAAAGTAACTGTTGATTGAGTAATGCACACTACTTAGACTAGACCCAAAACGTAATCATGAATTCTAGCTAGCACTGCTCATTGAATCAGTTGGAATTGGTAAGTCAGCAATTACGTCTTGGTTTACTATAGCTCAGGTTAGCAATTGGAAATACACCTAAACTGTAGGCATCATTTAGGATCACATCCAGGGTTGCCTCACCTTGCCCTATTAAGTAATTTTCTAGTGCACAGTTGTGTAAGTTATCCAGAAAACTTACCTTTTGTCATGACTGAATCATTCATTTATCCAGTTTATGTGAGGATAATTAGAAGTCAATTGGTACGATAAACCTTTCCCATTCTGATATTTTTTTCCTGAGCTATATTTCTCCTTTGCAAACTTATTGAGACCTGTTGTAAAGCAGAGATAGTCTCAGGGTGTGTTTAAAACGCCCATATTTCAAAAAACCTTTTAAAAATATGTCCTGAGACTGTCTCTCCATTACCTCAAGTTCCATAGGATGGTTTTAAACTAAAGTTTTCTTTTTTATACTTATTAGTAGCCAGGGGTAAATTTTGAAGTGAAAGCCTTCATTATGACAGTCTCTTAAAGGAGGTACCAGAAGTACAGGTGGCTGTGTTGATCTATATGTAACAAACAAATTGTAGTATACATCTGCAGCAGGAGTGGACACTTTTTGTAATGTTAATAAGTCTTTATCATTCAAGTCCAAGCTACCCTCAATATACTTTAGGTTACAATAGGGATAGCTCAACAATGCATTATTAGTAGGAATATATTTCATTTCTAGCTGCTGTGGGGAGGTAAACTCAGAGGAAACAGGGTGGAGCACATGGAGGTAATGGTAGATGATTTAATAACCCCTTCTAATTGAAACATCCTGATGATCTGACCCCTTTGAGAACTGGCTTTACTATGGTAGCCTTGTATTAGAATACCAAACATGCTTTGGGTTTGTTTGTTTTTTGTCTGAAAAAAATGCATCATTGTGGTTCTTCTGAGTTGAATAATACCAACTCTCATCATGAGGAAGAGTGCCAGTTCCTGCTGCCTTTTTAATGTGAATCAGCCCCTTCTTGCATTCACCAGTTGAATGCATAGGAGGAGAAATGGAGCCGGAGTATGGGAAGCATATCAGTAAGTGAACATGCCGTGTGGTAATGGACTACTGTTACTCCCTTACTCTCATCTGTGATGGGGAAGGAGAGGACGTTTGTGCATCTGTTCATGACCTGGTGCTTCACTACTCTTCCCATCAAAGAGCTGAAAAATGAAGCATTGCTCCATGCTCCCCGCCTCGGGTGTGTCAGTGCTGGTCCATGACCAGCTATAGGAATAGGAGCCAGGAGCAGGCTGTTGTTTCCTGGACAAAGTTTTGGCCTGACCAAGGAATCTTTGCTGTTTTAGGTGTGTGTGCTCACTGTTGAGCCTGAGAGCATACCAAAGCCTAGGAAACCCTCTCTCCTTGTGCAGGGTTGCAATGCAAAGATCAACAGTTTTCTGGTTCTAGCCCCAGCTGCACCTGGTAACATGTATGTGTAGCAAAAGAATTCCCTTCACAAAAGGTTGCTTCTCTGCTTGGGTAAAGCTTACTAAGGCTGAATCTCATGGATAGGAGCTGAACACCCTTTTCATTTTTCTGGGATTTCCAGAGCTCTCTGATGTAGTGCGTCATCTCTGGTAAATCACATAACCATTCCAAGTAAGCACATTATGGTGCTTCATCTAGGATTTCTGCAGAATGCTTTATAGAGGATCCATTTTTAAGACCACACACTATTGGCTTGTACTAATCCTGTGAGAGTCAGTTCAATACCTCAGCAGAAGTCAAATTCTGTATTTGGAATGCTCTGAAAGTGTTTAGGTTTCAACTGACCATTTACACAACTTCACAGCAGCTGGTACACTGTTATCCAGTATACTATATTTCTTAGAATATACCATATATACTCGCCACAAAATGGGTTCCAAAATCCCAGGTAGACGTATATATGGGTCAATACACTAATACCTTATCCTGAGCCTTGGGAAAACTGTGGAGAAGGGAGGGGAGAGAGAGAGGAGAGAAATCGGAGGTCGGTGTTCCCCCTTTTTGCAAGCCATCAGCTTTGGGGAAAGTTGTGGGGAAGTGAGGGAAATTGGAGGTTTGTGTCCACATTTTGCATGCCCAGACTGTGACCCTTGGGAGAGGTCCAGAGAGGGAGAAAGAGGGAGCAAAATGGTGTCCCCCCCCTTCGTTTAGATCTTTTGTTCTGTGCCTCTGAGTTTGACCCTCGAATTATTCATGGATCATATCAAAATCCATGATTCCCCCCCCCCCCCCAACTTTCCTTGATTTTTCCATGAGGTCAACTTATACACAAGTATATACGGTAGATGCTTTCAAAGCCAAAAGAGCATCATCCACACATAAGAGGAAGGTATTGGCAGGCTCAGTGAACCTGAAGGTTTATAGAAGTGGGAGGGGGGGGCTTTAAAGAGGAAAAGGGGGGAATGTTAAAGATCTCAGTGAAGACAAACCATGCTCAGTAGCTACAGAATTCTGACTGATGCAAGACACATTGCAAAGAGGAAGGAAAATGGAATAAAGTATCACAAATCTTATGGGTGACCTTCTGAGATGTTAAAGAGAAATGGTCTACATTGCAATATTTTCAAAACGTCTATACTCTCAAAATCTGTTTGTATTTTTGTTGCTGCTATATTCAGCTGATGATAAAATTTACTATGTAATGTCCTTATAGGGCTCTTTCTGTTCTTAGTCTATGAAATTGCATTGTACCGATCAGCTCACTCAGTGATTTCATGAACTCTTAATTACTCATGGGGCATGGGGCATGGCAGTTAAAGTGGTGTCAAACTGCTTTATTTCTGAAATGTGGCTACACCCATAGTTAAAATTCATAAAATACAAAAGTTAAAAGAACTATCTTTTTTTTTTAAAAAAGCAGAAACATAAGCCTTACAGAAAACCCCCAAGCACAACAAAACAACAGAAGCACATTGTTGAAATAGATTATCCTTGTACAGTCACTGTACCTATTGCGGTTCTGTATATTTTGGGCTTGTGGCTCTAGCAAGGTACATAAAGTATTATTACTTTTAAAAATGCAAAGTATTATGTGGGGATGAGGGAGCTGAATTTGAGTTGCTGTCATAATTGCCACAGCCAATAGGAGAGGGTCCTTGTTCTCCCAGGAGAAATAACAGTTTTTTAAAAAAGAACAACATATTTAATGCAGTATCAAAAAAATCCCCACCACTAATTAATAATAGTGAGCTGCTTAATACAGCAATACTTCTAAAAGTATAGTATGACATTTAGGTTTTAGGCTAAATCCCTATTGCTTCTCTAATTTTGGAAGCCTAATTTAATTCTTTGTATGGTAGACTTTTCTTGCATATAGATGTTGAGCAGGAGTCAAAATGGAACCAGCAAATTGAATCCTGCTCCCTCTCTGTATATAGGATATATATACTTGGCTTCCTGTCAGATACCATGGAAAAACATGGTTTGTGTAAATCATAATTTAGAACCAACTCCTTGCTGGGGCTTTGAAAAATGCTGTCAGATTTTACTTTGTTTTGTTGCTGCTTGCTTGCTTTGATTTTTCTGTTTATTTAGTTCTCTCAAATGCAGTGTTTTCTCAAGATGAAGCACTGGCTCTAACTGTAGTTTGTAAGTTTCAGACATCATATTATCCTTCACAGGTTGGTTTAAATGTCTGAATTAAGCACTGGAGCAGTATCCAAACCTTTTGTTTTTTGCCTTCTTTGCATGCAGCTCCAAAAGGAAAAGCTGTGTGTTTTTGATTGAAATCTAGTACACTGTGGATAGCTGGGCAGTCTTGTTCCTATATCTACTGCTAAATCCTGTAGGGTATTCACTGGGGTTTGGTTCCAGGACTGCCTCCCCGTCATGGATACAAACTCCATGGATGCTCAAGTCCCATTAATTTTACAATGGCATAGTAGAGTGGCATAGTAAAATAGTCTCTTACATAAAATGGCAAAATCCAGGTTTGCTTTTTGGAATTTATATATATGGATGGTTGAATCCATGGATGCAGAATCCGTGGATACAGAGGGCTGATTGTATTTACTTGAACAAAGGCTAAAGTAGTCATCAACAGAGATAATATTAACTGTAATGGTGGTCAGCTGCAGCTCCAACAAAACAGTCGTCTCATTCAGGCAACCAACCCCAAACAGAGCTTAATTACAAAGGATATTATGCCACTGACTGTATATCTGCTCTGCAGTTTCATGAGTGAATTAGTATGCATGGAAGCAGAAAACCATTACTCTACAATTGTTTATGTAACCAACAAGGAGGGGTGGGAGGCAGAAAATACTGTTGGGTTAGTGTTTTCTCTCAACTGATGGGCCTCACACACGAGGCAAAATAGTGATTTGATCTACACGGCTGAAAAAGTACTCCTTTCTCAAGAAGAGTAAAGATCCTTGACATTGCAAAAGGGAAACAAGACTTGATGTGTGAGATCCTTGTATGTCTGTTGAATTTGTATTCATTCATATAGATCAGATACTGATGTTATTTTAGAGATATGCAGAATTAAAAAATGTTTGCTAAAGTTAGGCAAGCAGGTTATCCTCAAAATTCCTGGCTCTTGATTACTTAATTCAGTTACAGAGCAGTTCTGTACATTTCTTACATGTAAGTCCCATTGAGTTCAGTGGGACTCACTCCTAACTAAGTGGGTGTAAGAATGCAGATTCAGCCATCATCATAATATGAATTAATATGGATTAGAGTATGCAAAGGGATCTTTTAGCATCTTTGCAACTAACTGAGAGGAAGAAATTGGTAGCATATGCTTTTGTAGACTAAGGGGCTGTACAGACCAACCATTAAGGCTGTCCTGGGCGCAGAGTCAGGACATGGTGTCCACATGATGGATGACTTGACTCTGCCCCCAGGCCGGCATGACGCCACACACCACACGGCACGGGCATCACAGCACTACTCTGGTGCTGTGTTCACATGATGTAGTACCAAAGGAGCATGGAAAAGCTGTGTGCCGACAACTATGGCACTCTTTCTGGGGTGCAAAAAATAGCTGCTTTTTGCGGCTCCTTTTTGTGCTTCAGAAAGGCGAGATTGGGGCTGTGGCATGTAGTTGCCACAGCCTTGATCCAGTGCTAAAAGGGGCAGCCTGTTGAGCCCCAGAGTCTGCTTCATCAGATGCAACATACATCATCTTATCACACAACATTATTATAGTGCAATATTTCACTTTATTGCCATGGCAACATCATATGGAATTCTGGGGTTTGTAGTTTACTGAGGCCCAAGAGCTGAGAAGTCTAAATATTCCTCCCTAAACTGCAAATCTCAGGATTCAATAGGATGTTGCCATGGCATTTGAAATAGAATAATAGCACTATAACAGTGTAGTGTGATAAGAACATTGGGCTATGAAAGCTTATGCTACCGATTTGTTTCTCTCATTTAGTTCAAAGGTGGTCCAAGATCCCTTTGCAAACTAATCTAGAAGAGCATGACTATGTCTTTGAATTGTTTACAGTAGTGCTTCTCAGGTGACCAGTAATTGTTTTTTGTTGGTTTTTTGGGCTATGTGGCCATGTTTTGGAAGAATTTATTCCTTACATTTTACCTGCATCTACCCCGCTCACTTCCATGCCAGCCACCTCTGAAGATGCCAGCCACAGATGCATGGAAAATGTCAGGAATAAATTCTTCCAGAACACGGCCACATAGCCCGAAAAAGGCTTCAACTTGACAATGACCAGTAATTATTTGTTTCTCAATGTCTCTAGGATTGGTACTATATTATGTCCAGTAACTACAATTTCTTCTTTCTTTCTTGGAAATTATCCCAATGACGAGTGGCCAAAGGCGGTCTGAAGGCGACCATTTTGAGTTGAATTGGTTAACAGGCTTTAGAATTCTCTCTTTGTTCACACACACACAGAATCCTGTTAGTTCCAATGAGTCGCCCCATTGATTGTATGAGGGTGAGTCAGTGATTATGTACATTTCCCTAATTCAAGTGGGTTTGCTCTAGTTGGGACTAACTGTAGGAATCAGACCATTATCTTTGACCATTATCTTTGCTAATTCCCATTTGTCTGTATTTTTAAATTAATCTCATTGTGAATGCTCTAGCCTAGATTAAACTGAGTACAGGAATGTTGCAGAAATTGCATTAATAAATGTCCTTGAGTTTATCAAGAATTTAATCAAAAGGGTTAAAGAACATGGAAAAGGATGAGGAAAATTGTTCTAGTTTTATTTATTATTTAATAACTTGACTTTCTTCCAAGCAGGCCTGATATACAACAGTTCTTTGAGGTGAGTTAGGAACTTGGCGGTAGCCACTTGGCAAGCTCTTTGGCTGAAGAGGCATGTGAACCCAGGGTCTAAGACTGTAGTCACTGCACCACACAACTCATGCAGGATGGAGGGCTGGGTGTCATGTTGGTAGGAAAATGTCTTGTGGTGCAAGAATCTGGATTCTGTTGCTTTATTCTCAAGTGGTGATGTACTTATCAGGTTTTTCTTTTCTTTTTAAAGTTCAGTTCTTGAAACAAGACAATACTGCTGGGAAACTGTGCCACAGAATCTTCCCCTGCTTTGTCTGATGAATTATTGGTTGACATTATAGCTCAACAAGAAATGGTTGGTGTCCAAATGTGTGTTCTGGCACTTCCATCACTGCAGAGAAGTCAATCTGAAGGCTGTTTGAGGTTTTCAAAAGGTATCTCTTGTATCAAAGAGACAAGGAATGCCTAAAGAAATGGGGCAAGTGTGAAGACGCAGTAATGCCAAGGTTGTTTGTGGGTCATGGGATTTGGCTGTTGCACTGTAGGTTTTGAGCTTGTGGTATATGCATTTTCATTAATTGATTGTTGCACATTTTTCATGAAATTGTAGGAAGATGATATATTGTGGCTGCCCTCCACTAACTGCTAGGTTGCAGGTATAGCCTAATATTACTTTATTTCACTATTTTATTACAAAATAATTTTGAACACAAATTGTTACTGTAGCCATACTGTAGAACACTGGAACTGCAATATATTTTGCAAAGACAGAAGTTTATTTTCTCTTTGTCAGAAAATAGCTCTAGAGCTACTGTTAGTCTGTGTGTGTGTATATATATATGTGTGTGGGGGGGGCTTTTGGGTCAGTGCAGTTTATGATCTGCCCATGGCCCCATTTTCAACCCCAAAATGCAAGTTAATGCATCCTGTATCCCCCACTCCTTGCCACCCCATAACGCCTCTTACACATGTAATAATAATAATAATAATAATAATAAATTCCTCACCTCGGAAATGCCAGAAAAGGATGAAATTGTCATGCATTCTTTTTTTGCTTTTAAAAGCAATTCAGGGCTAACCCTGAAGAGTAGCAAAAGCACGTATCGTTTTGCCAATTGCCTAATTTACAAGAGCAACAAATGTAACATTCAAATTGTGGGATTGATTCGCAAAGGAAAAAAGTCTAGCCCATTTGCAACATTTCCCCTTTGCTGGAAGCCAGCAAATAAGGGAAAGTGAACAAGCAGCTAGCCATGTTCTATCCATATATATCTGCCTCAAGAAAAAACAACAACATGTGCATATTTTGTCAAAAATAATTTTTAAAAATAAAAAAGGGGGGGAAGGTGCCTGATGGGAGCTCTGTTCGTGCCTTGCCTTTGACCTGACCTGAACTGACCCTTTTCCTCCTGCTAGAGGAGCTTTGCCATTGCCTTCCACTGAGGCTGAGAGAGAGTGACCTGTCAGTTCCAACTGACCCATGGAATCAATTGGGAATAAAAGGGAAATGCAGCGCAGGCATTCTGACTGTTGCATCTGCATATAATACTACTACTAATAATAATAATCCAGGAGCAAGAGGAAATGCAAGTAGAACAAGCAAGCAGCCAAAAAATCATGCACATAAATTGTCAAAAGAGGCTGCTTCTGCTGCATCCATTTCCCTACATCCCCCAGCATAGCCCCACAGCCCTATTTCCCTGGGCAATCCTCCTCCTCCTCCTTCCTTCCAACCCTCACCTCCCTCTGAGCTGCCCTGGCTCCTTCATGCTCCGCCTCCTGCTCCATTATAGGATGCCCTCCATGGCTCCCTTCTTCCCAGGGCTCCTTCATTACTTTCTCCACTCCCCCCCGCCCTCCCTCTTACAGCCCTTTGCAGCCCCAAAGTCACCCTGATTTCCCCTTTTGCCTCCTCTCAGCCTCCAGTCCTTCGGCTCTTTCCTCCGCCTCCTCTTCCTCCCCCTCTCCTTGGATGAGGTGAAGGAATGCTCTGACCTCTGCCCGCCCTCTGACATTAATCCCTCCCTGAATTTGCCCCGAATATGATCGAGGGCAAGTTCATATTTGCGGAACCAGGGTCTTTTGAGAAAAGACGGATTTTAGCCCGATTCTGGATACCCCGGGGTAAG
This sequence comes from Sceloporus undulatus, assembly GCF_019175285.1. NCBI lineage: Eukaryota > Metazoa > Chordata > Lepidosauria > Squamata > Phrynosomatidae > Sceloporus > Sceloporus undulatus. Next base: position 153,199,213 of record NC_056524.1, on the reverse strand, counting down.
GGGCATTTCCTTGTGCAAGCCTCGACATGGATTGTGACAGAATCGGGCCCAATATGAACTTCACATGGAAGAATCAGTTTCAAAACCGGTGTAAAAGGTAATGTGAATGGCCCCACAGCGAGTTAACGTTGTATTCTAGACTTGTTGTGTGTGCATATTGTTAAAATATAAAACAATGTCATACATAAATCAAAGCATGACAATGGAACTAACTTTCTAAAGTACAGAAGCAGGAAAAAAAGCCAGCATCATAAAAAAACCCTCAAAGCCAGCCGAATATAATACATTGTAGACAAAAACAAAAGAAAACAGGTAAAAGCAGCTAAAAAACAGAACACCAGTTAAAACTGCAAACATTTAAGAGGAACATCAAACTAGGAAAAATTTAATCAGCCTGAGAGAACCAAGAATTCTGTATTTCTGCATCTGGGTATACCACTACCATTAAAGCACTCATTCTCGTAGTAGTCATGTCCATAATATAGGAGTGGTAAACATGTTGCTCTCTAGATGTTGGACTGCAACTTCCTTGTTGGCTATGCTGACTAGGGGATATGTGATCTGCAGTGCAAAGCCATTGAAGAGCATAGGTTTCATACCTCTGACATAATGTTTTTCTGAAATGTTTTCCCATTAAATCCAGTAAATGCAAGTTTGAACAGTCTTAGAAGTCAGCTGAATGATCTGGGCTCAGGGATGTAGTTTCGGTAGGTGCATATACCCTAATGAAATATTATACCCATAAGTTGACATTGACTAGCTTTGCAAGGCAGAAAAAGTTAAGGGCATGGGTAGGGAAATCACATTTTCACTTCCCCAAGAAGTGTATCATCTACTTTAAGTCACTGAATAGTATGAGCAATTTCCTGTCCCCTACCCAGTCCTCCTGACACTCAGGTACTTGCTCTGAGGAGATCACAGGCTAAATGTGAACAGAGCAGGATGGAAGGAAGATGCAATTAGATGATAATTTGTTTTCCTTTTATCCAGACCCTTTGTAAATCTTGTTTTTAAAAGTGCTTTACCTTGCAAATGTGTTCCAAACGAGTCTTCAACAATTTCTGTTACAAGGGCCTTTACCTCTCCCCTGTCACGCTAGAGAGGAATTTAATAATACATGGACCATGCAAGCTTGGGTTTCTGATGAATGAAATATTGTCGGATAAGGTTATGTATTCTTCACCTACAAATGCTGTGAGAATAAATAAGTTAATCATCAAAGATGCAGACACTTTCATTCAAGAAATAAATAGTTATTTTTATTAAAGTATAACAATGTGATAAGTGTTTCATTTTACACCACATTACATTTTTATTTCACCCTTCTCCCAAGATGCTTGATCCAATATCATTACAGTGCTTCTCTGGCTCTGTGATATGGGGCACTAGCAATTATCATTGTGATAGGGAATATGGAGTACTGGGAATGATTGATGATTGGCTGAGTGTTTGAAGGGGTTGTTTAAAAGGGCTGGGGCATGTGACGGTCAGAGAGAGAGAGATGGGTCTGTCATAGTGGGAATTAGAGTTAGTGAGTGGGAAAGAGGGAGGATTAGATAGACTCATGACAGTTAGTTGGGTCCAGCTAGGGTTGTGAAGAGAGAAGAAAACAGTAGAGTCAATTAGTATTTAGATATGTTACATAAGTAATCTTTAACTGTATGTTGCACTTCTGTTTAATCAATTATTTTCCTGTTATATACTTGTGCCTCTGGGAATGCTGCTACAGTTCAGAAACACACATTGTGGTGGCAGCCGTGATTCAAGGGCACTAGTATCCAAGTGATGGGATTATAAGAGAAAGTCTTGCATAGAAACCACAAAGGAGATCTAGACGGTCCCCGGAAATGGTGTTGGCAGCAATGCAGCAAGTAGAAGTCCTCACATTTGGTACCATAATAGTAGAATAATAATGATAATGATAATGATAATAAGTAGAGGCCCGCACAGATGGTGTTAGGGCTAGATGGCTGGCCCTTACAGTTCCCTATATGCTTGTTCTTTCTCATCCTTTCTTTTCCCTCACAGTTGATGTTCTTGAAGGTTAACCTTTCATTGTAGTAGCTCCCTGAGTCCATAGTAACTATTGCTACTGAGGAAAAAAATAAGATTACATCCAGCAGTGACAGGCAACAAATATTTCTACTAGCTAGCAGGAGTATAGTAAAAGTATCCAGGAGCACATGTAGAATGCCTTTTCCTTTCCTTTGATGAAGTGCAACCTGCCTTTCCCACACTGGGAAAGTTGGGAAGTGGAAGCCTTGTAGTAGCTACACTTCCCTCTTGGCCAGCTTTTCCTCCACTCACTTACTGATTCTCTCTCCCCCTTGATGCTGCCCATTACACCAAGAGAGATGTAAGAGAAGCAAGGCTGTGACCAGCACATACTCCCGCTTCTGCTTGCCTCAGTGAGAAAGAAACAGGCAGTCCATTGTGACCTCATGCTGATGTTGTTTGCCTGAAGCAGAGGCACTGCATCAGCATGAAGTCACAATGGACAGTTCTCTCTGGAAGGGGAGAGAAACTGGTCAGCAGCTCTACCTACAGAGCTACTCAGTCTTCTTTGGTGGCTGTGAGGACATAGTCACTTTTGTGAGAAAGGTGCCATTTTCACCTTGGATCAGACAGGGTTTTCTGTCTTACCCTTTACCCTCTGAAAGCAAAGCTCCATTTCCCCTCAATATGGCAGAGATCTCTGTCTGCAAGGTCTGTACAAGATACAGTGGGGGTGATCGTTCTCTAACTCCTGCTGGTGAGAGCCTCTCTTTGTTCTGTGCCTCTTAGTTTTTTCCACATCCTTTCTCTATGTAATGTGAGTTACTGAAGTGTTAGAAATAACCATGCAGCTGCTGGAGAGTTACCATTTGAATCAGGTATGGGAAGCTCTCTAGGTGTTGCCCTGCAACAGCGCTGGCCAGTATAAACAATGGTGAAGACAGCTGGGACTTGTCTTCCAAGATTTTATGTATTTATTTCCCATCTTTCTCCCACTATGGGATTCAAGTATGTGTATGTGCCTTCATGTTGCCTATAAACTTTTGACAACCCCTTGAATTTGATAGGGTTTCTTAGACAAGGAATACTTAATGATGTTTTTGCCAGTTCCTTCCTCTGAAATACAACCCACAGCACCTGGTATTTCTTGGTGATCTCTCATCCAAGAACTAACCAGGGCTGTATTTCAGAGGAAAGAACTAGCTTCCCAGCTCAATCAGAATCTGTTGTCTTTATAGTATTTAGGCCTCTTACATGCTATCCAAGGCAGCCTTGATCAGACCTGTCCTTCATTTTCACACCTCACCACATTTGACTTGCCTTACTTATCCTGTTTTTTCTCACTTGCCTTTTGAAAAAGTTCTGCCATGAACAAAGAGAGTTCATTTTCTCATTATGTTATTGTTATTGTTGTGCTTTCACATTTCCAGAATCATAGTCCAACATTCAAACCACCATGGCATGCTGGCTGTCCTACTCAAGGGCAGTTAACAACAAGACTAAGGCCTGTTACAGACTGCCAAAATAAAGCTGCTTCGGGTCTCTTTGGAGGTATGCTATTTAAATGATGCATCGGTCCTAAGAGTCCGGAGGTCGCACCAAAGCCACACTCCATTCCTAAGCACTGGAGGGCAGCTTTGCTGCAGCTTCCGGATTCTTAGGATGCATGCATCGTTTAAATAGCATACCTCCAAAGAGACCCGAGCAGCTTTATTTTGGCATCTGTAACAGGCTAAGTATATATATTTTGAGCTTTGTGAAATACTGGGAGGAGAAAGATGGCCAGACAAGCAGAAGCAAGAGGGCGCTCTTCCATAGCCAGTTAGTCTGTTCAGATTGGGAGGTGGAGTTCCACCTGGGCACCGTTATTGTGTAACTTTGGATATTTCCTTACCCAACACTGAAAACAAAATGGTTAAGTAATGTAATTTCCTATTCTTCTGGCATAAAACCCCAACAGGATTCTAGCCTAAAGCTCCAGTCTTGTACTTACATACATAGGGTTAAGACCCATTTACCCTAAAGGCACCAGATCACATCTGATCTTGGAAGTTAAGTAAGTTCAGCCCTATGTAGTACTTGGATGGGAGACCACCAATGAATACCAGGTGATGTATATTATATTTCAGAAGAAGGAAGTGGCAAAACCACTTCTGAATATTCCTTGCCTAAGAAAACTCTATGAACGTCGCCGTAGGTCTAACAGGTAACTTGAAAGAACATACACACGTATAAGACCTATTTAGTGAAAACATTTCTGAATATCTATGTGGTGCTGAGCTCCAAAAATGTATACAGGATTAATGGAGTTTATTCTAGAGCTTTTTCCCATTGATTGATTTTTCAGCTCCTGTGTTAGATAAATTGGTATTACAAAGAAATGGTGGAAGAGTTACCATAAACATTGTAGTCTGTTTTTCATTTACAGTATATGATATCAAATAAATTTACTCATTAAATGTTGCAAATATTTATACCATTGCCTTCAGTAAAGAGGTAATAAATTAAATACTTAACGGACCACTCTTCTTTTGTAATATTTTCAGCAGTTTTCCCCACATATTATCCAATTTTTTTCCAACTGGGGAAATATATATTGATTTATGTTTCAGAGATTTATTCATTAGTCTTCTTCTACACTCCATATAGCATATACAGTCTCAAGGGGTTTTGTTGTTTGTTTTAAGCCTAGAGGTATGTGGATTTTAGTCTTCTGGATTCTGCTTTGTTTTTTTTAAACAAATACAGAGATTCACCCACCAAAGACATTTGCAAAATAGACACATGTAGAATTATAAAAGTCATTGAATCATAGAATCGTAGAGTTGAATGAGACCACAAGGACCATCCAGTCCAACCCCCATTCTGCCATGCAGGAACTCTCAATCAAAGCATACCCGACAGATGGCCATCCAGCCTCTGCTTAAAGACCTGCAAGGAAGGAGACTCCACTACACTCCGAGGGAATGTGTTCCACTGTCGAACAGCCCTCACTGTCAGGAGGTTCCTCCTGATGTTGAGGTGGAATCTCTTTTCCTGGAGCTTGGATCCATTGTTCCGTATCCTGTTCTCTGGAGCAGCAGGAAACAAGCTTGTTCCCTCTTCAATATGACATCCCTTCAAATATTTAAACAGGGCTATCATATCACCTCTTAGCCTTCTCTTCTCCAGGCTAAACATACCCAGCTCCCTAAGGTGTTCCTCATATGGCACGATTTCCATACCCTTCACTATCTTAGTTTGCCCTCTTTTGGACATGCTGCAGTTTCTCAACATCCTTTTTGAATTGTGGTGCCCAGAACTAGACACAATATTCCAGGTGGGGCCTGACCAAAGCAGAATACAGTGGCACTATTACTTATCTTGATCCAGACACTGTACAGTCATCCCTCCATATTTGCAGCTTTGATATTTGCGGATTTGATTAATATGTTCTCTCTAGGAATATCTAGATCCGCCAGCGCAACTCTATGGTCAACTTTAACTAGAAGTTAAAGAGAGAATGCTCTACTAGGCCTTTGTAGCTCCTCCAGGACAGTTCTGTTATCAGTGTCTATCGGACATCAACCACAGAGTTGCACTGGAGGACCCAGAGATACCTAGAGAGGTGTCCTCTCAGTAAAAACATGGTGTTTTCATTATTTGCGTTTTTTTCATATTCACGGGGGTCTTGTTCCCCTAACCCTAGCGAATATGGAGGGACAACTGTACTTTTATTAGTCAAAGCCCAATAATTTATCTTGGGTACTGGAGCATTCTCTAGGTTTCCCCAAACTTTTTCATTTCAACAAAATGATTTAGAGCAGGGGTAGGCAATCTCTTTAAGCCGGGGGCCGGGTTGCTGTCCCTCAGACAACTGGGGGGCCGAAGCCGGGGGGTGGAGCTTCCACCCTCTGGGGGCGGGGCCTTAAATGTCTGAATTCAGCCACCTGGAGAGTATCACAACCTTTTGTTTTTTGCCTTCTTTGCATGCAGCTCCAAAAGGAAAAGCTGTGTGTTTTTGATTGAAATCTAGTACACTGTGGATAGCTGGGCAGTCTTGTTCTATATCTACTGCTAAATCCTGTAGGGTATTCACTGGGGTTTGGTTCCAGGACTGCCTCCCCGTCATGGGTACAAACTCCATGGATGCTCAAGTCCCATTATTTTACAATGGCATAGTAGAGTGGCATAGTAAAATAGTCCTTACATAAATGCAAAATCCAGGTTTGCTTTTTGGAATTTATATATATGGATGGTTGAATCCATGATGCAGAACCGTGGATACAGAGGGCTGATTGTATTTACTTGAACAAAGGCTAAAGTAGTCATCAACAGAGTAATATTAACTGTAATGGTGGTCAGCTGCAGCTCAGCAAAAAACGTCTCTCATTCAGGCAACCAACCCCAAACAGAGCTTAATTACAAAGGATATTATGCCACTGACTGTATATCTGCTCTGCAGTTTCATGAGTGAATAGTATGCATGGAAGCAAAACCATTACTCTACAATTGTTTATGTAACCAACAAGGAGGGGTGGGAGGCAGAAAATACTGTTGGGTTGTGTTTTTCCTCTCAACTGATGGCCTCCACACGAGGCAAATAGTGATTTGATCTACACGGCTGAAAAGTACTCCTTTCTCAAGAAGAGTAAAGACATTGACATTGCAAAAGGGAAACAAGACGTGATGTGTGAGATCCTTGTATGTCTGTTGAATTTGTATTCATTCATATAGGTCAGATACTGATGTTATTTAGAGATATGCAGAATTAAAAATGTTTGCTAAAGTTAGGCAAGCAGGTTATCTCAAATTCCTGGCTCTTGATTACTTATTCAGTTACAGAGCAGTTCTGTATTTCTTACATGTAAGTCCCATGAGTTCAGTGGGACTCATCCTAACTAAGTGGGTGTAAGAATGCAGTTCAGGCCATCATCATAATATGAATATATGGTTAGAGTATGCAAGGGATCTTTTAGCATCTTTGCGACTAATGAGAGGAAGAAAATGGTAGCATATGCTTTCGTAGACTAAGGGGCTGTACAGACCAACCATTAAGGCTGTCCTGGGCGCAGCGAGGGACATGGTGTCAACTGATGTGATGACTTGACTCTACCCCCAGGCCGGCATGACGCCACCACACCACACGGCACGGGCATACAGCTACTCTGGTGCAGTGTTCACATGATGTAGTACCAAGGAGCATGGAAAAGCCGTGTGCCGCAACTATGGCACTCTTTCTGGGGTGCAAAAATAGCTGCTTTTGCAGCTCCTTTTTGTGCTTCAGAAAGGCGAGATTGGGGCTGTGGCATGTAGTTGCCACAGCCTTGATCCAGTCTAAAAGGGGCAGCCTGTTGAGCCCCAGAGGTCTGCTTCATCAGATGCAACATACATCATCTTATCACACAACATTATTATAGTGCAATATTTCACTTTACTGCCATGGCAAATCAATATGGATTCTGGGGTTTGTAGTTTTACGAGGCCCAAGAGCTGAGGTCTAAATATCCTCCCTAAACTGCAAATCTCGGATTCAATAGGATTTGCCTGGCATTTGAAATAGAATAGCACTATAACAGTGTAGTGTGATAAGACATGGGCTATGAAAGCTTATGCTACCAATGTTTCTCTCATTTAGTTCAAAGGGTGGTCCAAGATCCCTTGCAAACTAATCTAGAAGAGCATGACTATGTCTTTGAATTGTTTACAGTAGTGCTTCTCAGGTGACCAGTAATTGTTTTTGTTGGTTTTTTGGGCTATGTGGCCATGTTTTGGAAGAATTTATTCCTTACATTTTACCTGCATCTCACCCCGCCTCACTTCCATGCCAGCCACCTCTGAAGATGCCAGCCACAGATGCAGGAAAATGTCGGAATAAAATTCTTCCAGAACACGGCCACATAGCCCGAAAAGGCTTCAACTTGACAATGACCAGTAATTATTTGTTTCTCAATGTCTCTAGGATTGGTACTATATTATGTCCAGTAACTACAATTTCTTCTTCTTTCTGGAAATTATCCCAATGACGAGTGGCCAAAGGCGGTCTGAAGGCGACCATTTTGAGTTGAATTGGTTAACAGGCTTTAGAATTCTCTCTTTGTTCACACACACAAGAATCTGTTAGTTCCAATGAGTCGCCCCATTGATTGTTTGAGGGTGGTCAGTGATTATGTACATTTCCCTCAATTCAAGTGGGTTTGCTCTAGTTGGGACTAACTGTAGGAATCAGGACCATTATCTTTGACCATTATCTTTGCTAATTCCCATTTGTCTGTATTTTTAAATTAATCTCATTGTGAATGCTCTAGCCTAGATTAAACTGAGTCCAGGAATGTTGCAGAATTGCATTAATAAATGTCCTTGAGTTTATCAAGAATTTAATCAAAAGGTTAAAGAACAGGAAAAGATGAGGAAATTGTTTTATTTTATTTATTATTTAATAACTTGACTTTCTTCCAAGCAGCCTGATATACAACTGTTCTTTGAGGTGAGTTAGGAACTTGGCGGTAGCCACTTGGCAAGCTCTTTGGCTGAAGGGCATGTGAACCCAGGGTCTAAGACTGTAGTCACTGCACCACACAAACTCATGCAGGATGGGGGCTGGGTGTCATGTTGGTAGGAATGTCTTGTTGGTGCAAGAATCTGGATTCTGTTGCTTTATTCTCAAGTGGTGAGTGTATTATCAGGTTTTCTTTTCTTTTAAAGTTCAGTTCTTGAACAAGACAATACGCTGGGAAACTGTGCCACAGAATCTTCCCTGCTTTGTCTGATGAATTATTGGTTGGCATTATAGCTCAACAAGAAATGGTTGGTGTCCCAAATGTGTGTTCTGGCACTTCCATCACTGCAGAGAATCAATCTGAAGGCTGTTTGAGGTTTTTCAAAAGGTATCTCTTGTATCAAAGAGACAAGGAATGCCTAAAGAAATGGGCAAGTGTGAAGACGCAGTAATGCAAGGTTTGTTGTGGGTCATGGGATTTGGCTGTTGCACTGTAGGTTTTGAGCTTGTGGTATATGCATTTCATTAATTTATGTTGCACATTTTCATGAAATTGTAGGAAGATGATATATTGTGGCTGCCCTCCACTAACTGCTAGGTTGCAGTATAGCTTAATATTACTTTATTTCACTATTTTATACAAAATAATTTTGACAACAAATTGTTACTGTAGACATACTGTAGAACACTGGAACTGCATCTATTTTGCAAAGACAGAAGTTTATTTTCTCTTTGTCAGGAATAGCTCTAGAGCTACTGTTAGTCTGTGTGTGTGTATATGATATGTGTGTGGGGGGGCATTTGGGTCAGTGCAGGTTATGATCTGCCCTTGGCCCCATTTTCAACCCCAAATGCAAGTTATGCCCTGTATCCCCCACTCCTTGCCACCCCATAACGCCTCTTACACATGTAAAATCATAATAATAATAATAATAATATAATAATAATAATAATAAATTCCTCACCCGGAATTCCAGAAAAGGATGAAATTGTCATGCATTCTTTTTTGCTTTTTAAAAGCAATTCAGGGCTAACCCTGAAGAGTAGCAAAAGCATGTATCGTTTTGCCATTGCCTATTTACAAGAGCAACAAATGTAACATTAAATGTGGATTGATTCGCAAAGGAAAAAAGTCTAGCCCATTTGCAACATTTCCCCTTTGCTGGAGCCAGCAAATAAGGGAAACTGAACCAGCAGCTAGCCATGTTCTATCCATATATATCTGCCTCAAGAAAAAAAACAACATAGCATATTTTGTCAAAAATAATTTTAAAAAAATAAAAAAGGGGGGGAAGGTGCCTGATGGGAGCTCCGTTCGTGCCTTGCCTTTGACTGACCTGAACTGACCCTTTCCCTCCTGCTAGAGGAGCTTTGCCATTGCCTTCCACTGAGGCTGAGAGAGATGACCTGTCATTCCAACTGACCCATGGAATCAATTGGGAATAAAGGGAAATGCAGCGCAGGCATTCTGACTGTTGCATCTGCATATAATACTACTACTACTATAATAATCCAGGAGCAAGAGGAAATGCAAGTAGAACAAGCAAGCAGCCAAAAATCATGCACATAAATTGTCAAAAGAGGCTGTCTGCTGCATCCATTCCCTACATCCCCAGCCTAGCCCACAGCCTATTTCCCTGGGCAATCCCTCCTCTCTCCTCTTCCAACCCTCACCTCCCTCTGAGCTGCCCTGGCTCCTTCATGTCCGCCTCCTGCTCCATTATAGGATGCCCTCCATGGCTCCCCTTCTTCCCGGCTCCTTATTACTTTCTCCACTTCCCCCCCCCGCCCTCCCTCTTACAGCCCTTTGCAGCCCAAAGTCACCCTGATTTCCCCTTTTGCCTCTTCAGCCTCAGTCTTCGGCTCTTTCCTCCCCTCCTCTTCCTCCCCTCTCCTTGGATGAGGTGAAGGAATGCTCTGACCTCTGCCGCCCCTCTGACATTAATCCCTCCCTGAATTTGCCCCGAATATGATCGAGGGCAAGTTCATATTTGCGGAACCAGGGTCTTTTGAGAAAAGACGGATTTTGCCCGATTCTGGTACCCCGGGGTAAGGGGCATTTCCTTGTGCAAGCCTCGACATGATTGTGACAGATTGGGCCCCATATGAACTTCACATGGAAGAATCAGTTTCAACCCGTTGTTAAAAGGTAATGTGAATGGCCCACAGCGAGTTATGTTGTATTCTAGACTTGTTGTGTGTGCATATTGTTAAAATATAACAAAATGTCATACATAAATCAAAGCATGACAATGGAACTAACTTTCTAAAGTACAGAAGCAGAAAAAAGCCAGCATCATAAAAAACCCTCAAAGCCAGCCGAATATATACATTGTAAACAAAACAAAAGAAAACAGGTAAAAGCAGCTAAAAACCGAACACCAGTTAAACTGCAAACATTTAAGGGAACATCAAACTAGGAAAAATTTCATCAGCCTGATTTTTTTCTCCTGGGGAACCAAGAATTCTGTATTTCTGCATCTGGTTATACCACCACCATTAAAGCACTCATTCTCGTAGTAGTCATGTCCATATATAGGGTGGTAAACATGTTGCTCTCTAGATGTTGGACTGCAACTTCCTTGTTGGCTATGCTGACTAGGGGATATGTGATTTGCAGTGCAAGCCATTGAAGAGCATAGTTTCCTACCTCTGACTAATGTTTTTCTGGAATGTTTTCCATTAATCCAGTAATGCAAGTTTGTAACAGTCTAGAAGTCCGCTGAGATCTGGGCTCAGGGATGTAGTTTCGGTGGTGCATATACCCTAATGAAATATTATACCCATAAGTTGACATGACTAGCTTTGCCAGGCAGAAAAGTTAGGGCATGGGTAGGGAAATCACATTTTCACTTCCCCAAGAAGTGTATCATCTACTTTAAGTCACTGATAGTATTGCAATTTCCTGTCCCTACCCAGTCCTCCTGACACTCAGGTACTTGCTCTGAGGAGATCACAGGCTAAATGTGAAAGAGCAGGATGGAAGGAGATGCAATTAGATGATAATTTGTTTTCCTTTTATCCAGACCTTTGTAAATCTTGTTTTAAAAGTGCTTTACCTTGCAAATGTGTTCCAAACGAGTCTTCAACAATTTCTGTTACAGGGCCTTTACCTCTCCCTCTGTCACGCTAGAGAGGATTTAATAATACATGGACCATGCAAGCTTGGGTTTCTGATGAATGGAATATTGTCGATAAGGTTATGTATTCTTCACCTACAATGCTGTGAGAATAAATAAGTTATCATCAAAGATGCAGACACTTCATTCAAGAATAAATAGTTATTTTTATTAAAGTATCACATGTGATAAGTGTTTCATTTACACCACATTACATTTTTATTTCACCCTTCTCCCAAGATGCTTGATCCAATATCATTACAGTGCTTCTCTGGCTCTGTGATATGGGCACTAGCAATTATTCATTGTGATGGGAATATGGAGTACTGGGAATGATTGATGATTGGCTAAGTGTTTGAAGGGGTTGTTTAAAAGGGCTGGGGCATGTGCCGGTCAGAGAGGGGAGAGAGATGTGGTCTTTCATAGTGGGAATTCGAGCTTAGTGCGTGGGAAGCGGAGGCTTAGATAGACTCATGACAGTTCGTTGGGTCCAGCTAGGGGTTGTGAAGAGAGCAAGAACAACAGTAGAGTCACTTCGTATTTCGATATGTTACATAAGATCTTTACCGTATGTTGCACTTCTTTTAATCAATTATTTTCCTGGTTATATACTTGTGCCTCTGGAATCTGCTACAGTTCAGAACACACTGTGGTGGCAGCCGTGATTCAAGGGACTAGTATCCAAGTGATGGGATTATTAAGAGAAAGTTCTTGCCTAGAAACCACAAGGAAGATCTAGACGGTCCCCGGAAATGGTGTTGGCAGCAATGCAGCAAGTAGAAGTCCTCACATTTGGTACCCTACATAGTAGAATAATAATACTAATGATATATGATAATAAGTAGAGGCCCGCACAGCTGCGTGTTAGGGCTGAGATGGCTGGCCCTTACCGTTCCCTATTATGCTTGTTCTTTCTCATCCTTTTCTTTTCCCTCACAGTTGATGTTCTTGAAGGTTAACCTTTCATTGTGTGCTCCCTGGAGTCCATAGTAACTATTCTACTGAGGAAAAAAATAAGATTACATCCAGCAGTGGACAGGCAACAAATATTTCACTGCTGCAGGAGTATAGTAAAAGTATCCAGGAGCAATGTAGAATGCCTTTTCTTTCCTTTGATGAAGTGCCAAATGCCTTTCACAACGTGAAAGTTGGGAAGTGGAAGCCTGTAGTGCTACACTTCCCTCTTGGCCAGCTTCATCCACTCACTTACTGATCCCTTCCCCCTTGATGCTGCCCATTACACCAAGAGAGATGTAAGAGAAGCAAGGCTGTGACCAGCACATACTCCCGCTTTGCTTGCTCAGTGAGAAAGACACAGGCAGTCCCTTGTGACCTCATGCTTGAGCTTGTTTGCCTGAAGCAGAGGCACTGCATCAGCATGAAGTCACAATGGACAGTTCTCTCTGGAAGGGGAGAGAAACTGGTCAGAGCTCTACCTACAGAGCTACTCAGTCTTCTTGGTGGCTGTGAGGACATAGTCACCTTTTGTGAGAAAGGTGCCATTTTCACCTTGGATCAGACGGGTTTTCTGTCGTACCCTTTCCCTCTTGAAAGCCAAAGCCTCCCTTTCCCCTCAATATGGCAGAGATCTCTGTCTGCAAGGTCTGTACAAGATACAGTGGGGGTGATCGTCTCTAACTCTGTGGTGAGAGCCTCTCTTTGTCTGTTGCCTCTTAGTTTTTCCACACTCCTTTCTCTATGTAATGTGAGTTACTGAAGTGTTAGAAATAACCATGCAGCTGCTGGAGAGTTACCATTTGAATCAGGTATGGGAAGCTCTCTAGGTGTTGCCCTGCAAAGCGCTGGCCAGTATAAACAATGGTGAAGACAGCGGGACTTGTCTTCCAAGATTTATGTATTTATTTCCCATCTTTCTCCCACTATGGGATTCAGTATGTGTATTTGCCTTCATGTTGTCTATAAACTTTTGACAACCCCTTGAATTTGATAGGGTTTCTTAGACAAGGAATACTTAATGATGTTTTTGCCATTCCTTCCTCTGAAATACAACCCACAGCCACCTGGTATTTTCTTGGTGATCTCTCATCAAGAACTAACCAGGGCTGTATTCAGAGGAAGAACTGCTTCCCAGTCAATCAGAATCTGTTGTCTTTATAGTATTTAGGCCTCTTAATGCTATCCAAGGCAGCCTTGATCAGACCTGTCCTTCATTTTTCACACCTCACACATTTGACTTGCCTTACTTATCCTGTTTTTTCTCACTTGCCTTTGAAAAAGTTCTGCCATGAACAAAGAGAGTTCATTTTCTCATTATGTTATTGTTTTGTTGTGCTTCGCATTTCCAGAATCATAGTCCAACATTCAAACCACCATGGCATGCTGGCTGTCCTACTCAAGGGCAGTTACAACAAGACTAAGGCCTGTTACAGACTGCCAAATAAAGCTGCTTCGGGTCTCTTTGGAGGTTTGCTATTTAATGATGCATGGGTCCTAAGGTCCGAGGTTGTGCCAAAGCCACACTCCGTTCCTAAGCACTGGAATGCAGCTTTGGTGCAGCTTCCGGATTCTTAGGATGCATGCATCGTTTAATCATACCTCCAAAGAGCCCGAAGCAGCTTTATTTTGGCCGTCTGTAACAGGCCTAAGTATGATATTTGAGCTTGGTGAAATACGAGTCTGGGAGGAGAAAGATGGCCAGACAAGCCGAAGCAAGGGGCGCTCTTCCATAGCCAGTTAGTCTGTTCAGATTGGGAGGTGGAGTTCCACTGGGCACCGTTATTGTTGTAACTTTGGATATTTCCTTACCCAACACTGAAAACAAAATGGTTAAGTAATGTAATTCCTATTCTTCTGGATAAAAACCCAAACGGATTCTAGCCTAAAGCTCCAGTCCTGTACTTACATACATAGGGTTAAGACCCATTTACCCTAAAGGCACCAGACACATCTGATCTTGGAAGTTAAGTAAGTTCCGCCCTATGTAGTACTGGATGGGGGACCACCAGAAATACCAGGTAATGTATATTAATTTCAGAAGAAGGAAGTGGCAAAACCACTTCTGAATATTCCTTGCCTAAGAAAACTCTATGAAAGTCGCCGTAAGTCTAACAGTACTTGAAAGGAACATACCACACGTATAAGACCTATTTAGTGAAAACATTTCTGAATATATATTGGTGCTGAGCTCAAAAAATGTATACAGGTTAATGGAGTTTATTCTAGAGCTTTTCCCATTGATTGATTTTTCAGTCCTGTGTTAGATAAATTGGTATTACAAAGGAAATGGTGGAAGAGTTACCATAAACATTGTAGTCTGTTTTCATTTACAGTATATGATATCAAATAAATTTACTCATTAAATGTTGCAAATATTTATACCATTGCCTTCAGTAAAGAGGTAATAAATTAAACTTAACGGACCACTCTTCTTTTGTATATTTTCAGCAGTTTTCCCCACATATTATCCAATTTTTTCCAACTGGGGAATATATATTGATTTATGTTTCAGTATTTATTCATGAGTCTTCTTTCTAACTCCCATTAGCTATACATCTCAAGGGGTTTTGTTGTTTGTTTTAAGCCAGGGTATGTGGTTTTAGTCTTCTGGATTCTGCTTTGTTTTTTTAACAAATACAGAGATTCACCCACCAAAGACCTTTGCAAAATAGACACATGTAGAATTTATAAAATCCTTGATCATAGAATCGTAGAGTTGAATGAGACCACAAGGACCATCCAGTCCAACCCCATTCTGCCATGCAGGAACTCTCAATCAAAGCATACCCGACAGATGGCCATCCAGCCTTGCTTAAAACCTGCAAGGAAGGATACTCCACTACTCCGAGGGAATGTGTTCCACTGTCGAACAGCCCTTACTGTCAGGAAGTTCCTCCTAAGTTGGGTGGAATCTCTTTTCCTGGAGTTTGGATCCATTGTTCCGTATCCTGTTCTCTGGAGCAGCAGGAAACAAGCTTGTTCCCTCTCAATATGACATCCCTTCAAATATTTAAACAGGGCTATCATATCACCTCTTAGCCTTCTCTTTTCCAGGCTAAACATACCCAGCCCCTAAGGTGTTCCTCATATGGCACGATTTCCATACCCTTCACTATCTTAGTTTGCCCTCTTTGGACATGCTGCAGTTTCTCAACATCCTTTTTGAATTGTGGTGCCCAGAACTAGACACAATCAGTATCCAGGTGGGGCTGACCAAAGCAGATACAGTGGCACTATTACTTATCTTGATCCAGACACTGTACAGTCATCCCTCCATTTTGCAGCTTTGATTTTGTGGATTTGATTAATATGTTCTCTCTAGGATATCTAGGTCCTCCAGCGCAACTCTATGGTCAACTTTAACTAGAAGTTAAAGAGAGAATGCTCTACTAGGCCTTTGTAGCTCCTCCAGGACAGTTCTATTGTCAGTGTCTATCGGACATCAACCACAGAGTTGCACTGGAGGACCCAGAGATACCTAGAAGGTGTCCTCTCAGTAAAAACATGGTGTTTTCATTATTTGCGTTTTTTTCATATTCACGGGGTCTTGTTCCCCTAACCCTAGCAAATATGGAGGGACAACTGTACTTTTATTGTCAAAGCCCAATAATTTATCTGGTACTGGAGCATTCTCTAGGTTTCCCCAACTTTTTCATTTCAAAAATGATTTAGAGGAGGGGTAGGCAACCTCTTAAGCCGGGGGGCGGGTTGCTGTCCCTCAGACAACTGGGGGGGCCGAAGCCGGGGGGTGGAGCTTCCCCCCTCTGGGGGCGGGCCGCATGCCGGGGTGGAGCTTCCACCCTCGGGGCGGAGCCTCCATCTCCGGGGGCCAGCCCCCCTCCTCTTTGCCGGCCCCTAAAGGGGCCCCAGGCCCTGTCAGAGGGGGAAGAGCCGGCGGGCCGCCAGTGCTGGAGGCCTCCTCCTCTTTGCTGGCCCTTTTGCCGTCGCCGGGGCGTTCCAAGAGGGCTCTGGCGACGGGCAACGGGCCTCCCGGAGGCCTGTGCTGCCTCCGGAGCCCTCTTGACGCCCGGCGACGGCAAAAGGGCCTGTTGGAGGGCCCCAGCGACAGCATCGGGCCTCCCAGAGGCCTGCTGCCGCTCCGGAGCCCTCCTGGGGGGCCCCAGCGACAGCATTGGGCCTCCTAAAGGCCACTGCCAATGGAGGCGAAGTCTTGCGCGACCTTTTCTGTGGTCGTGCGAGACTTCGCCTCTAGGCCGCCGTCTTTCCCCTCCAAAATGGTGGTCAAGTCTTGCACGACCTCGCCGCCATTTTGGGGAAAAATGGCGCGCCCGGAGCGGCAAAAGCCGCAATTGGTGGCGGCGGCAGCGGCAGCCAGGGGCCGCCAAAAGGCCTCGCGGGGCCGTATCCGGCCCGTGGCCGGAGGTTGCCGACCCCTGATTTAGGAGTGGGGTAAAAGCATTTTGTTGATGCTGTGTTAAACATTCAAGAATCAGACATCCTTGTTGACCACCCAGAGATCAGTCAATGGAATCCAGGTTTACTTGCTGCCCACACCTGCCCTATATAGTGGCTTCCAAAACTGGGTCTCTTGAATCATGGCTTTTTTCAATTTGGAACTTCATAACAACTGGCTTTCAAAAAAGCAGCTGGCCCATCATAGTGACTTTCTTCTTTTGCAGATATGCATCAAACCACAGGTATTTGGACATTCTCTCGTTCAGGCAGTACAACAACAAAGCTTAGCAGGCCCTTGTGAAATAAATATGGCAAATGTTTTAGAATTCATTGTAACATGCTACTCCATTCTACAGCAGATAGCAAATACAGGTACATTTCAGTTTTCAGAGCCTCTGACAGTGAAGTTCCTCTTTTCAAAGTATTTATAAACCCCCAACTCTTTTTTTGTCCGCTATCTAGCTGGAGGCTTCTTAGCACTACAGGTTGAGTATTCTTATCTGAAATGCTTGGGGACCAGGAGTGTTTTGGATTTTGATTTTTTTTTGGGGGGGGAGGTGAGTTTTGTATTAATATGTATTATGTTTAATTATTTTTGTAGAATGTATGCCATAGACAGGTTTGTTTATTTTATTCTCTTTTTTAACTGATTGTATGTACAGTGCTGTGTAAATTCATAGTGCTTTTAAATAAAGTTACTAATAATAATTAATAATAATAAAATAATAAATATTTTCTTATATACCTTATACCATAGC
>NC_056524.1:153106191-153181465 GCF_019175285.1 Sceloporus undulatus | reverse complement strand
TTGAAGGTAATTTTATACACAATATTTTTAATACATTTGTGCATGAAACAAAGTTTGTGTACACTGAACCATCAGAAAGCAAAGGTGTCACTATCTCAGCTAAAGTGGATTTTGGATTCGGAAGCATTTTGAATTACCAAATAAAGGATGCTCAGCCTGTATTGGCAATGGAAAGATGGCGAAGGAGGGCTGAAGAAACACACTTTTAATGTCTGGTTGCAGCAGTGTGTCTGCAGTAAGCAGCATAACAAAGATGGATCTGGGAAAGCATTTAGTTGTATTGTAGCTCTATGTGGCTGTCTACAGCAGTCAAGGTAAAGAGTTGGAGAGAGAGTTAGAGAGTGCTTACCACTATAAACTAGTATAGAAATGTAAGTGCTATATTGATAAGTGTTATTGCTAAGGTAGCTGCCTCCAGAATCCCTTATCAAACATGCATAAACAGGAAAAAAACACATTAAAGAAACATAAATATCTAAGTCTGGCCACAAAAATGAAAATTATATGAAAAGTGGAGGCTGGAGAAAGAAAGAAAAAATATCATCCCTGGATACATTTTGTAAGAAACTTTCAAGTAGTCTCTCAAAGGTTCAGAATGTTTTTGTTGACTTATACAAGGCTTGCCTGACCTGGTTATTCAATTTCACATGCTTGTATCGTTAGTTTTGGATGACAAGGTTGGAACTAGAGTCCCAGCTAGAGTAGACCTTTTAAGTCAATTGTTAAATGATGAGTCAACAGAAAGGTAATTTTCATTGATTCAGTAGATCTACTCTAATTGGGACTAACAGCAGTATTTAGGCCAAAGTTTGCTGAAACATGTTGAGCTGTTGTTGTTTTTTTGTGGTGTAGAAACCTCTCCCTGTTCTTTCCATATCTTTCTGCCTCGGGAATAAATTTTCTGTTAAAGAAGGAATGCACAGGCACATATCTGCTTCATTAACTAAAATTCCTGGTAAGTTAATCAGTGTAAAAATGTTTCTTTTAAAGTAACTTGTTGAAATGCACACTGCTTTGCGTGATCTCCCCCCATCCCCTCTCCCAAAGAATACTTGCTCTGCTTTACTACAGTTTGAGTGACCTATTATAACTGGGTAACTCTACACCAACTTTACTAATTTTTTGCTAAGGTCACAGCAAGCCCTTTTTGTCGCAATACAGACCAGCGACAGCAGTCGGCCAACTGGTTCAACCGCTGTGTCCCTGCTAATGTGGAACAAAAGGCCTTTGTTGGATGCTTGGCTGTCCAAAGTGCATTGTCAGCAGGTCTCTCTGTTTAAATGATTTTTTGGTTTTGTTTTTGAACCTTTCAGCTGGTATCTCATGGAGATAGGCTTCAGCAAGTAGTTCTGTTTATGATGGGCTAATAATTAGAAACTGGACAGTCTAATCATTTTTTTTTCTTAAAAACTTTCATTATTTGAGGAACAGTTTGCCAAATAATTCTTGCTTTCCATGAAATCATGCTTACATGTACTTTCTCTTGTTTCTGTAATCATTGTTGGAGTGAATAGTTCAAGTTACTTGAATAGATTTCATGGATGTTGATGTTATTTGGGCTAATGGAATAAATGTTTTGTCTTTAAAAGGTCAGACTTTTTGTTTTAAGCACAGCCTGTATTCCAGTTTCAGTTTTTGTAGAAAAAAACCCTGACTGTATGAATATTTTAAAAGGAAGGTGAGGAACATACAACCTTCTTGATGTTAAGAGATTCTAGCTCTCATAAGCCCCAGCCATTGTGGGGAAAGGTCCTGGGTGGCAGGAACTGTAGTTCAGTATCTAGAGCTCTTAAAATGATAAGGCGATCTCTTGATTTTACATTTCTAAGATTGTATTTATCTAGCATCTGAAGCACACTGCAGAAATAATCCAATTTGAGACTGCTTTAACTGCCCTGGCTCAATCATAGGAAATTGTGGTAACTGTAGTTTTGTGAGACTTTTAGTCTTCTCTGTCAGAGAGCTCTGGTACCACAATAAACTACAATTCGCAGGATTCCCCAGCACTGAGCCAGAGCAGCTAAAGCGGTCTGAAACTGGATTATTTCTGTAGTGTGTTTTGGACCCAGGCTTACTTAGGCCTGTTACAGACTGCCAAAATAAAGCTTCTTGGGGTCTCTTTGGAGATATGCTATTTAAATGATGCATGGGTCCTAAGAGTCGGGAGGTCGCGCCAAAGCCACACTCCATTCCTAAGCACTGGAGTGCAGCTTTGGTGCCGCTTCCGGATTCTTAGGATGCATGCATCATTTAAACAGCATACCTCCAAAGAGACCTGAAGCAGCTTTATTTGGGCAGTCTGTAACAGGCCTTAGAGATTTATCTAAGATCTTAGGATAATTACTAATATTATAGTGGTTCATGCATTTCTTACAGTGAATACCTTATCCTTTGAGCCTTAGGAGAGAGTTTTGAAACTTTATTTATTTAAATATTAATATTTATACACACAAATGTCTTTAGCTTTTCACATACTAAATTCAAATATTAACTCAGACTTGAAACTCACTGGGCTTCCTGGGATAAGTTGTGCTCTCTTGGCCTTATATACAGGATTGCTCTGAAGATTGAACTCAATATAGGTAAAGTATTCCTTATCTGGAATCCTGAAATCCCAGATATTCCAAATCGTCCACATGGGTGGCTAAGATAGTGACATCTTTGCTTTCTGATGGCTCAGTGTACACAAATGTTGTTTCATGCACAAAATTATTAAAAATATTGTGTATAAAATTACCTGTGGGCTATGTATAAAAGGTTTATACAAAACATAAATGAAGTTTATGTTTAGACTAGGATCTCATTTCCAAGATATTTCATTATATATATGTAAATATTCCAAAATCCCCCGCCCCAAATTAAAAATTCAAAACACATCTGCCCCACACATTTCAGATAAGGAGGACTCAACTTTTATATCCATATATCCTTTGAGTAAAGAGAGCCTTCAGCCTCTGTGTGAGTCAGGGAGAGTTAAAAGTATGTGAATGGGTAACCTTTTTGTATTTTGATTTTTCATTCTTCTTCCTCTTCACACTCAGATTGCAAAGCCTAGTTCTCCTTGAAATGCTGTTTGTGTATTAAATGCTGTGGAGTGGCTGTTCCTCTTCTTCCCCTCCTACTTCCTCCCCCTTGGTTTCCCTAACTCACTCAATGAACTGACAAGGCAAACAGTGATTTCCCAATCTAATGCAAAGCTGGGTTATGCACCCTTTGTAACAGAGGATCATTAGTTTGGTTGTATCCTTCAAATGCATGACCCACAGCAACTTTACTCTATCTATCCCTTACTTGCGTGAAATATATCTCTTCAGTTTTTGAGACATCTGATTGGGGAGGATGTTTGATAGCAACAGATACTACAGAAGACCATTTCCTCCTTCATTACTGAGGGATTTTTTTAAATTAAAAAAAAATCGCTTTATCAGCTAGTTTGCAACCCTTTTTATTGCTTGGGATGTTAGAACGCTTTAAAAGGAAGAATCTGTTTGACCCTAATGCTTATAATCCTGCTTTATAAGGTTCCTGATAGCACTTTCATAAGTTCATTCAGCCACATGAATTTAGAAACCTCTTCAAATACCTTCATTTCTTCATGATGACTGTGCATACATGTGAACAGTACAAGTGGTTTTGCGTGTGCATTACTCCCACCCCATGCACATTTTAAAATTAGACATTATTGTGGTTTAGTAGAAGAATCATTACTCGTTTGTGGTATCTGTGGGATTTGAACTGTGGTTTTCTATGTTTTTTTTAAATGCTTACTAAAGCAACATTCTGTTTGTAATTCTCTTAAACCCGAAAACTTATTCTTAAGAAGCAATGTTTGACATATTCCAGAATTACTGCACCTGCAACCAAGGGTATTGGTTGAAGAATAAGTTGCTTTACTTTTGAAAAGTAAGAAATTGAGGGTTTTTAATCTGACAGTACAAATAGATAGTTCAATAGTAAGGATTTTGGAATATGGCTCCCAAAAAGGAAAGTTTTAAATCTTAAATTTCTTCCTTCAGAATAATCCTCACTTTGCTGTAGGATTATTCCAAAAGTTATCTGTAAATGCAGTTTACGTGTCTCTTAAGTATTACATTGTGAATGTACTGTCATGCCCACTCAAGTCTTTAAGCCTAGTTCAAAGTACTGAAATTAAGCTTTAGAGCTGTTGGTGACCAAGTTACCTGAAGAACGGTTTCCTTCCTAATATAGCTACCTGATTGTTTTAAAAATCTTTAAAGACCCTTCTCTGGATGCTCTGCAAAATGGCTGCATGGGTGGCTATTGGAGGAAGGGCCTTTTGGATTGATGGCACCCTGGTGTTGGAATGCCTTTTCTAGAGAGCTTTGCCTGGAGTCTGTATTGTGCCTTTTGGGGCATCAAGTCAAAAGACTTCTTTATTTCCCAAATTTTTCAGTTTTAAACCCCCCCCTTCAGCTTTATGCATCCTTTAGACATTTTTGAAGTTAGGATCTGTGAAATGTTGATGCTGCTGCATTTTAAAACCTGTCAACTTGTAGCCCAAGTCACATGTGTATACGAAGCCATCGTGGTGGAGTTTCTCTGGAGTCAGTAAAAAATCTAAATGCTGTTGGTGAAGTTTAGTGGACACCGAGCAGTTCAAAAGTTTTCTCTCATGTCAGAGCATACATTCTCATGGTTTTGTACTAAGTTATGCCTTCATAACCAATGTGGCTAGCCATTGTATGTATGTGTGGTTTTGTCAGTTCCATCCTCTGAAATATTGCCTACAGCACCTGGTATTGATTGGTGGTTCAAGTACTATCTAGATCTGATCCTGCTTAGTTTCCAAGATAGGTTTTTTTTAAAATGGCTTTATTCTCTCTGTCCCACCTGTCTGCCTTTCTGTTCTTCCTCTTTCTCTATTTTTGCTCTCTGTAAACCTATACACGTTTTATTCCGTGACAGTAACCTTTCTCTTTTGCTATTTCTCATCTTGGCAACTCACCCTCCTGGCTGTTCTGTGGCTCTCCCATTGGTGGATTAAACTTGTGTCTCTGAGATTTTCAGTGCCTCTCTACTGTTCTTTCCTGATATCTTTTTCTTCATGTATCCAGTGTCAAAATATACATTATGATAGTAGACCTGTGTGTCAGAGCTGGATTGCAGCTAGTTATAAACTGGAGACTTTTCTCTTGATGAGGCTTTATCTACAGAAGTAATGCATCACCATAAGGAATACTGTACCATTTGGGAGAAAACACAAGTGATAGCAGAAGAGTTGAGTTTCCCTTTTCCTTCCACCTGAGACCCTGAAGGTAGGATCTGTGCTTGTCATTTAGTGGGTATAACTTTGGACCAGAACAAGGCAGTCTGCAGTGATCAGATGTGCCTCCACATTTGCTGGTTTCCCTTTTATGAATTTGATGTATGGATTTGATTAATAAGTTCTCTCTGGGAATCTAGGTCCTCCACAGCTATTCTGTGGTCAGCTTTGGTCAGAGTTGTGCTTCTTGGGTAAAAAAAAAATAGCATTCATGATTTTTAGTTCTATTTATTTCCATTTGCATTTTCCCACTTTGGTGGTTTTTTCTTCTTTTTCCCCCCTAACCCCCACAAATGATTTCGGGGGGGGGGGAACTATACATCTTCAGTGAAGAATCTTAACTTTAGCATCCTGGGTTTGTCATTTCTTCCCCAGAGAGCGTTTTCTGTTGCCTGTTTCTGTCATTTCAGAACTATGGAAATATATCTTCAGTCTTTCTGAGAATTTTCATCTGTTTTATTAGCTTTATTAACCTAGTGTGAGAGCCAGCATGATGTAATGGTTTGAGCATTGCACTACGTATGACTCTGGAGATCAGGGTTTGGTTCTCCATTGGACCATAGAATCCCACTGTGTGACTTTGGGCAAGTCACAAAGTCTCAGCCCAGAAAACCCCATGACAGGGTGTCCATAAATTGGAAATGACTTGAAGACACACAAAAGCAACAGCAGCAGCAACAACAGCAAACTATGTTTTATGGCTGCATTGTATTTTTGTTATTATTGAATGTTAGCTTATTTCATCCTCAGGGCAGGCCTCTAACTATTATCAAAAATAATAAATTTCAAGGCTTAATTCTCCAATTACAGATGGTGTGTTCCAATGAAAACCAGTGACATACACTTCACATGCAGTGGTGCGCTAGAACATGTCCTCAGAACAGCCACAGCAGAATAAGCAGAGTGCAGTCCTGGAGTCCTGTGTGACCGCCAACATTGTTTTTCTGGTCCTGAATCCTTTCAGCTCACTGGACCATGCTTTTTCTGGCCTTCAAAAGGGAAAATTGCTGTTGATAGAAGTGTATGTGGGTAGCAATTCACATTTGAAACTGCAGCTTTTTCAGTTGAATCCCTGTTTTTAAAAACCAGAGGTGGGATTCTGCTTACTGGTAGTTCTCTCTCCATCTCTTTCTCTGTGGGGAGACAGTTTTGATTGTCTGTGTGACCTATGGGAAATCTCAAGAACCAAATATTGGCCCTCAGATATGCTGCAGTTAAACCCCCAATCTACAGCTTTTAGAAGTTTCTTGGAAGACAATTAATATCCTGCAGTTAAAAAAACAAAAATAAAATGAATGTAGTACTGGAAGTCGTTTCTGGAAGTTCCATCTTTATCATGTTTATTTTTCATTTTCCCCTCAACTGAAATGCAAAAATGTATTGCAAGTGGAATTTTGCATATAGCACCATTAGTAAATACACTCTTCTTGTTGCACATTAGCACTTTACTGTGGCTTTTTAATGAGAAAAGTTTCTTGAAAGGTGTATGTTTGTTGCTTGAATCTGGTTTTAAAGGGGACAGTGGAATTGTTTCCAGGATTTAAAATAGATTCTCAAATGGAAATAATTGGGCAAAGGATCTTCTTCAGATCAGCCATATATGAATTTTGAAAAATTACATTTTCTTCTTCTTTACACTTGTCTTGGACAATCTTTAGCTCAAAGCCTAAAGAAGAGCCTGTTGTCTCATTCTCATTTTGGAGAGTATGGACTTCCCATGACAGTGGTGCCTTTGCACAGTGGAGGGTCATTTATTGATACAATGAGTTTCAAACCATAGTCTAAGAAACATTGTGTTCATCAAGGGCTCCATCACAAAATTACCTTTGTCAACCATTGATGAACTTCCCCTGCAGTGTTCATAGAATCATAGAGTTGGAGGAAGCCACAAGGGCCATCCAGTCCAACCCCCTGCCATACAGGAACTCTCAATCAAAGCATACCCCACAGATGGCCTTCCAGCCTCTGTTTAAAGACCTCCAAGTAAGGAAACTCCACCACATTCCAAGGGAGTGTGTTCTACTGTCGAATATTTCTTATGTACTGTCAGGAAGTTCCTCCTAATGTTCAGCCCCAAGAAAATGCTCATGGGTTCTTTAAGTAAGTCATCTCACAGGACAGGAAAGAGTCTTTGCCAGCTCTCTGCATGAGCATGCTTAGAATTCCAGAATATGTCCTAAATGGGTAGGGGTTCTGAGATACCCCTAAACAAATAGTTCTGTGGGAGAAGATTTCCCTTCATTTAGGAAATCTGATATCCCCTAGGTTAAGAAATATTTTTGAGGTAAAGTTTAATGACTTGGGTCTACACTTTACAAATCCTTTTGTAGTACATATCTTAAAGAGTCAGTTGGTATAGTAGCTGGAGTGTTGAACTCTCCAATCAACCATGGAAACTCACTGTTTGACCCTCGGCAAGCCAAAGTCTCTTAGCCTTAGAGGAAGTCAATGGCAAACCTCCTCAGAATAAATCTTGTCAATAAAACCCTGTGATGGGGTCACCATAACTGGATCAACTTGAAGGCTTACAACAACAACAATCCCTAGTTACACCTTTACTTGTATATTTCCAGCTGATGGAAAAGAGGAAAGATCTGCTAATTTATGATACAAAGCACTTGGGTGCCATGGTGATAAGAAGTGGTTTGTGTAGAGAAGCATTACATTGGTGAATATGTTCTTCATTCCATTTTGATGTATGCAGCTCAAGGACACTTGTCTGTCTGTCATGAATATTTCCAAGGAGAATTTGGTAATTTTCTTTGCAGATTTGCGCTGAGATGATGGATCGATAGCTTAAATTGTTTGGGACATTAGGGCATTTTTTAGAAAATGCTAAATTAGATGCTGGACCACTTGATACATGATTGCATGTTTTAAATATATTCTATATAACATTGTTTCCCCTTTTGTCCACTTTATCTTTTGTAAACAATTAGTGAAAATGTATGGTCCAAAATGCATTTTAAAAGTTTGATTTTTGGATTTGAATTATGACTTTTCTCCTGAAAGCACAGCTTGATATATACAGAAATAAATTTCAGTTTTATGCTTGGAATAGTCACGTGAGGTCGGTTGGCCTGTGTGTGGTTGTGTGGTTCTGTAGATGTGTTTTAGGGATGAGCATGGTTTTTTTATTACAGAGATAGGAACATAACATGTTGAATCTAATTTAAATGCAAGCCTATGTAAATTTGTCTCTAAATTGCTCAGCTGCTGTCTAAGGAACATTGTGATGGGTATGTACTGTATTTTATTTGTTTGTTTCATTTGTATGCTGTCTTTCTCCCCGGAGGGACCCAACTCTTTCACTCTTCATTAACTCCAGAGAGTAACTGCATATGTCCTTGATAAGCCAGACTTGCACCACTAAAAGTCCTATAACACAGAAAGATTCCATATGTCAGGAATGTTCCTTGCATCAATTTCATAAATAGGTTACTTGGTGCCAAAGTCTTGCCTTAATGAGTCTTCAATCTGGGCTTAAACATCATAAAGGCACCAGAACCTGTCTGATCTTGGAAGCTAAGCAGAGTCAGCCCTGGTTAGTACTTGGATGGGAGATTGCCAATGAATGCCAGGTGCTGTAGGCTATCTTTCAGAGGAAGGAAATGGCAAAACTACATCTGAGTATTCCTTCCATAAGAAAACACTATGACAGTTGACAGGTCACTTCAAGGCACGTAACACACAAAAGATACAGTAATCTGTCTATTGGTTTGGAAAACCAATACTGGTTTTCAAAAATGTGTGAAGCCCAGAACCAGCTTGCCTTTTCTTAAATTTTCTTGATATATGTTTGGGTTTATTAACTTATTGAAGGAAGCCTTTGTGTTCTGTTCTGAAGGGATTGTAGCTAATTGCATAGTGGGCCCTTGGTATCCACTGGACTTTGGTTGCAGGACCCCTGTAGGTAATCAAATCCATGGATACTCAAGTCCTGTTAAATACAATGGAAGTAAAATGGTGTTTCTTACATAAAATGGTGAAAGCAGAGTTTGCGTTTTGGAATTTATATATAGCTTTTTAATATTTTCAAGCTATGGATGTTGAATCTGTGGATACAAAGGGCCAACTGTATAATCTTAGAAATATAAAGAGAAAGATCACCTTAGATATCATTTTATGCACTCCAAATTTTGTCCTACAGTTTCTGTCATCCCTGACCTTTGGTCACCCAGGACTAGGGGAAGTGTGTTCTTGTTCTTTTGGTATGTTGAGTAGTTAGGTTAGGAAGCTAACAGAATTGCTTATAGCAGTGATGGTGAACCTTTTACAGACCGAGTACCCAAAATGCAACCCAGATCCCACTTATGTATTGCAAAGTGCCACGTCCCTCTGGGTTTCTAGTAAGAAACTCTAGCAAACTCTGTGCTAGGGCGACAGCATGTGTGCCCACAGAGAGGGCTCTGAGTGCCACCTCTGGCACGTCTGCCATAGGTTTGCCATCACTGGCTTATAGCCAATGCCCAGCTACCCTTCTTCATTATAAAAGGAAACCTTACTTCTGCTGTTCTTTAGCAGCAAGTGGTAAGAAATACTGAATTGTATGAATTAGAGAATGTGAACCAGTAAATAAACACTTTTATAACCTCATTTATCAAGTGATCCTTAAGGTGGTGCTGTGCGGACTCGACATACAGAGATTCCAGGAACACTGCATCAGGTTCTCACAATGTCAGTGCAATGTCTGTTTTGCAGATGAGGCGAGTGCTGCTACTAGACACCTCATGCCTCAGGGTGGAATATGGTCCAACCATTTTGGTGTCTACACGTGTCTCCTTCTGTTTCCACCCCAAAACCTAAATTTATTAGGACTGTAATCCTAAATACATTTAATGGAAAGTAAACCCAGATGAATTCAGTGAGAGTTACATCAAGTAAACTTATTTATGAAAGTATTCTGGGATTTTAGCTACTGGAAGAAAAGATGTGAGGGACAGTTAATAAGTTCTACCAGGGGTTCAACACATGTCTGCTGCAACACAGAGAGAGAAACAGAGGAGGAGGCTGTAGAGAGAGTAAAGGCATATCCCACCAGACTTTTTTTGTTGTTGTGTGCCTTCAAGTCATTTCTGACTAATGGTGACCCTAAGGTGAACCTTTTATAGGGTTTACTTGGCAAGATTTGTTCAGAGGAGGTTTACCATTGCCTTCCCCTGAGGCTGGGAGAGTGTGACTTGTCCAAGGACATCCAGTGGGTTTCATGGCCAAGCTGGGAATCAAACCCTGGTCTCCAGAGTCATAGTCCAACACTCAAACCACCATGCTACACTGGCTCTCATCCCACCAGACTACTCCAAGGAAATTTGACCCTCAACATAACATTTTCCCCTACTCTGTTTAAGGGACCACTTTAGCTCTTCCAGATTTTTAAAAAAATAATTATTAAGTCAGTTAGACCTGCTAAATCTGATCTTAAAGGGATCAATTGTCTGTGTCTCTCCTGGAATGATATAGCAAGGCTTCTATTTAGGGTAATCAGTTTGTTTTCACCTAATTAAATCACTGATGAACCTAAGTTGTTGCAATGTTTTCTATTTGTGGCTTTACATTCTGCTCCCTGGGTATTTAGTATTACCCTAAACTTTCTACAGTATAAGAGGGTGAAGGATGGAAGCTATTTGTGTGTTTTTTGTAAACACCTTATAGAAACAGCCACCCTTTAGTATCAAGATTACAACAAAATGCCTGCCTGTTATTCATAGTTTAAATGAAGTAAACCCTCTGTTGTGAAGTATAAGTGTCCAATTGAAAATTGGTCTAACATAGGCCCGAAACAGATAGGCCAAAAAAATCTGGCTTCTGTCCACTTTGGGGATGTGGCAGTCAGATGACACATGCTCCCAGAGTAGCTGGAAGTTGCGCTGAGGTTGCTAAAGACGGCCCAAAGCTCCTGGAGAAAGGAGCAGCAAAAAAAAACAACACTCCTGCTGGTGACTTGTTTGGGACTGCGGTAGCGGCCCACCTTGAGAGCAGGCCATGCGATCGCCATGGTCCTGGGCCAATTGCAGCCTGATCATGACTGGAGCAGCCAGAGGCTGCTCTTTGTCACCCGTCTGCTTTGGGCCTTAGCTGTAAAGCTGTAGTGCTGCTCACATGCAGCATAATATTGATGTGATGCCTTGTAGGCAGGGGATGCTGATTGGAATGGATGGACCATGGGTCGGCAACCTGCGGCCCGCGGGCCGGATCCGGCCCGCGGAGGGTTTTTGGCCGGCCCGCGGCATCAGCCGCCACTGCCGCCGCCCGCCCGAACCAGCTTTTTGCCTCTATGGCGCCGCATTTTTTCTCCCAAAATGGCGGCGAAGTTCGCGCGACCTCCCTGAGGTCACACGAGACTCGCCACCATTTTGGAAGAAAAAATGGCGGCGCCGCGCGAGACTTCACGCATGGGCAGCGGGCCTTTAAGAGACCCGCTTGCCGCCCCAGGAGTCCCCAAACAGGGCTCCGGAGGCGGCAGCGGGGCCTTTAAGGGACCCGGCCGCCCCAGAGTCCCCAAACGGCTCCGGAGGCGGAAGCGGGCCTTAGGAGACCCGCTGCCCGCCGCTGGAGTCCTCCAAGAGGCCTCCGGCGGCGGCAGGGGGCTCCTTAGGGGCCCCTTGCCGTCCCTGGAGTCCTCCAAGAGGACTCCCCCCGTGGCGCAGGGGGTCTCTTAGGGGCCCGCTGCCATCCTGAGTCAGCAAGGCCTCCGGCGGTGGCAGGGTCTCAGGGCCCCGCTGCCGTCCTGGAGTCCGCCAAGAGACTCCCCACGGCGGCAGGGGGTCCTTAGGGGCCCGCGGCCGTCCCTGGAGTCTCCAAGAGGCCTCCGGGGCGGAAGGGGTCTCTTAGGGGCCCGCTGCCGTCCCTGGAGTCCTCCAAGAGGACTCCGGCGGGCGGCGGGGGCTCTAGGGGCCCGCTGCGTCACTGAAGTCCCCAAGAGGACTCCGGCGTCGGCAAGGGGTCTCTTAGGGGCCCGCTCCGTCCCTGGAGTCCCCAAGAGGATCCGGCGCGGCAGGGGGTCCTTAGGGGCCCGCTGCCGGCCCTGGAGTCCTCCAAGAGGCCTCCCGCGACGGCAGGGGTCTCTTAGGGCCCGCTGCCATCCCTGATCCTCCAAGAGCCTCCGGCGGCGGCAGGGGTCTCTTAGGGCCTCACGCCATCCCTGGAATCCTCCAAGAGAGCTCTCGGGCGGCAGGGGGTCCTCTTAGGGCCCGGCCATCCCTGGAGTCCTCCAAGAGGCCTCCGGGTGCAGGGGGCTCTTAGGGCCCGCTGCCATCCCTGGAGTCCTCCAAAAGACTCCCGTGGCGGCAGGGGGTCTCTTAGGGCCCGCTGCCTCCCGGAGTCCTCCAAAGGACTCCCGTGGGCAGGGGGTCTCTTAGGGCCCGCTGCCATCCCTGGTCCTCCAAGAGGCCTCCGGCGGCGCAGGGGTCTCTAGGGGCCCGCTGCCATCCCTGGAGTCCCCAAGAGGACTCCTGCGATGGCGGGGTCTCTTAGGGGCCCGCGGCCATCCCTGGAGTCCTCCAAAGGACTCTGCGATGCAGGGGGTCTCTTAGGGGCCCGCTGCCATCCTGGAGTCCCCAAAGGACTCCAGCGACGGCAGGGGGTCTCTTAGGGCCCGCTGCCATCCATGATCCTCAAGAGGCCCCGGCGGCTGCAGGGGGTCTCTTAGGGGCCCGCTGCCATCCCTGGATCCTCCAAGAGGACTCCTGCCGATGGCAGGGGGTCTCTTAGGGCCCCTGCCATCCCTGGAGTCCTCCAAAGGCCTCCGGCGCGGCAGGGGTCCGCTTAGGGGCCCGCTGCCATCCCTGAGTCCTCCAGAAGGACTCCTCCTGCGATGGCAGGGGTCCTTAGGGGCCCACTGCCATCCCGGGAGTCCTCCAAAGGCCTCCGCGGCGGAGGGGGTCTCTTAGGGGCCCCCTGCCATCCCGGAGTCCTCCAAGAGGCCCTCCGGCGGCGGCAGGGGGTCTCTTAGGGGCCCCGCGCCATCCCGAGTCCCTCCAGGCCTCCGGCGGCGGCAGGGGGTCTCTTAGGGGCCCGCTGCCCTCCCTGGAGTCCTCCAAGAAGACTCTGCAGGGCCGGGGTCTCTTCTTAGGGGCCCACGCTGCCATCCCTGGATTCCTCCAAGAGGACTCCTCGCGATGGCAGGGGGTCTCTTAGGGGCCCGCTGCCACCCTGGAGTCCTCCAGAGACTCAGCGACGGCAGGGGTCTCTAGGGGCCCGCTGCCATCCCTGGAGTCCTCCAGAGGCCTCCGGCGGCGGCAGGGGTTCTCTTAGGGCCCGCTGCCATCCCTGGAGTCCTCCAAGAGACTCCGCGCGGCAGGGGTCTCTTAGGGGCCCGCTGCCATCCTGGAGTCCTCCCAAAGGACTCCTGCGATGGCAGGGGGTCTCTTAGGGGCCCGCTGCCATCCCATGGAGCCCTCCAAGAGACTCCACGACGGCAGGGGGTCTCTTAGGCCCACTGCCATCCCTGAGTCCTCCAAGAGGCCTCCGGCAGGGGCAGGGGTCTCTTAGGGGCCTGCGGCCATCCCTTGAGTCCTCCAAGAGGACCTCCAGGACGGCAGGGGGTCTCTTAGGGGCCCGCTGCCATCCCTGGAGTCTCCAGAGCCTCGCGGCGGCAGGGGGTCCTTAGGGGCCCGCGCCATCCCTGAGTACTCCAAGAGGCCTCTGGCGGCGCAGGGGGTCTCTTAGGGGCCCGCTGCCATCCCCCTGGAGTCCTCCAGAGGACTCCACGACGGCAGGGGGCTCTTAGGGGCCCACTGCGTCCCGGGATCTCCAGTCTGGCGGCCCCACCGCTTTGCCAGCCTCTGACAGGGCCTGGGGTCCTGTTAGGGGCCGGCAAAGAGGAGGAGCCTCCAGCGCTGGCGGCCCCCCCCACCGGCTTTTTCGACGCCCTCTTGACGGGCCTGGGGCCCCGTCAGTGGCAGGCAAGATGGGGAGGCCTGGCTCCTGAGGGTTGAAGCTCCGCCCATCACATGGCCCCGCCACCTCGAGGTGGAAGCTCCACCCCGGACCCCCCCAGTCGCCTGAGGGAAAGCAACCCGGCCCCCCGGCTCAAAAAGGTTGCCTAACCCTGGATGGCTATACAAGTATGCACAATTTGCTTATTTAAAATAAATATCCATATCTGTCCTATAACAAAACTGAGGCAGTGACAATATCGTTAGTTTAAACAATTTAATTTTTCTGAGGCAGTAAGAGATAATGAAAATTCTATAGTACATTAAATAATATGACAATTTAAGACAGATCTTTGTGTTCTTTAAAACGCCTTGGTTCAGTTTTGCTTGTTAAATTGGATTGTTTAAACGTTTGTTTTGAATGCGTTTAACTGTTTATAACTGTGTTTATAATGTAACTGGTTTCATCTGTATCCTTTAAAAGTTAATATTATCAGGGATCACGTTGAGTCCCACTTTTTCCAGAAGACAAGGCTGAAATCAA
This sequence comes from Sceloporus undulatus, assembly GCF_019175285.1. Classification (NCBI taxonomy): domain Eukaryota; kingdom Metazoa; phylum Chordata; class Lepidosauria; order Squamata; family Phrynosomatidae; genus Sceloporus; species Sceloporus undulatus. The sequence goes on along the minus strand of NC_056524.1, from coordinate 153,166,761 downwards.
ATACTAATTCTAATTGCTTTCAGTTGAAAATAAAGACCCTATTGCATGATAAGCCTTTCAGTTTGAACAACATCCTGCCAAGGGCAAAGTGGCAAACTTAATAAAAACACTTTCATCACCTGTGCATTTCCTTCAGTGTTGGCTTCCAGAGTAACCAAGATAGTATGAAGGTAGTTGGGGAATGTGTATTGTTCTTAGTTGCTTTCCCCCTACCCCTTATTTGTGTTCGTGTAATAACAACAACTATTGAACGTAAGAGTTAAAAGGTGCTTTACGTTTCTGAGTACTCTGCACATTGACAACTTGCAATGCACATACTGTAAACATAGTGAGGATTTTCTGCTAAATTTTATTGGCCTGGAAAGGCTGAGTTTTAGAGCTTTCTTTCTTTCTTTTCTTTCTTCTTCTTTTCTTTCTTTCTCTTTTCTTTCACACATATTCAAGAAGTTGTAGCATTATTTTGCTTCATTGCCATTCCAGTTTTGTTTACACTTGAGCCACAGTGATAACGCTCCACTGCCAGCACTGTAAACTGGCCTCTGGCTTGTTTGCAATGGGAAATACCCATGTCCCAGCATTTTAATGAAAGAAATAGATGTAGTAACTAAAAGCCTAATCTTAGAGAATTAGGTTTGCTTTTAAACCTAACAGGGTCCTGGGCCTTCGAATAACAGTGTCGCATTATAAAACTAGGGATCTGATCTCTTTGTCTTTTGTTTGCAAGCTCTACAGTATCAAATGTGTTTCCATAAATCAAAGGCTGAATTCCTATTTTGACTAAATGGAACGCTCAGCATGGATAGACAATCCTGTTTTGTAAAAAGTTTATTTTTAAAAGTGTTTTAAACAAACATGTACTTCTTTATCTTTGATGCTTGGGAATAAGTTGTGATTGAATCGATCTGCTTCATTAGAATGGATTTTTTGTAACCTCTTGATATAGCAATGGTCGCCCGCTCGCGGCAGACCGTTTTGCCGCTGAGCGGCTGACTACAAGCCCCAGAGTGCTCTGGGGCTTGCCCCGACTCCCTATTGGTGCGCGGGGTGGAAGGGGCGGTCCTTCCCTCCGACGACGCTCTGGGAGCCGTCTCGGTGGGCAGGGCTTCCGGTTCTCCAGGCTGCCCATTGGTGGGCTGGGCCTTGGAGGCGGGCCCCGGCACAGCACGCAGGGAGGAGGGGCTAGGCCTATTAAGGCCGTGTTGCTGGCCCCTTCCTCAGTCGGTTGCTGGGCTTCGAGCAGAGCAGAGCCAAGCTGTGGAAGGGAGAAAGTCCTTGGTGCGTCTCCCGCCCCCCACCGCTGTGTTAGGTGGTTTTTAGTCACAACTTGGTGGTAGCATAGGCCAGGATCTGCCACGTTGTGGTACCAGGGCTATGGAGCTCTGGTTTGGGAGTCAATAGGTACCCGGGGGCGAATAGGGCAGGCGTTTGGCCATTGCGGGGGCCAGAACGCAGGAGCGCCTCCCAGTGACTAGGGGCTTTGTGAATTGGTGAACGCAAGACAAGGTTTGTGGTCAAGTTGTGTTCTTTAGCCCCTAGGTCATCCCAAGCACCGGGTGGGTGCCCGGTTTGGATAATCAGACTACATCGGGTGGTTTGATTGCACAGATCCTGACCTTATGCTTTGTGCCAACCCTACCAATTGTTTGCAAATAAAGTTGTGGCCTTACTTCCAACATGTTGTACTGTGGTTATTTGACAGCAACATCTGAGGCAATGCACACTCTTCTCTTTGTCTCAATTCATGACTTATAATATAAGTCTTGTATTGTGATACAGTCATACATTTGCAGACATGTATGATGATCAGAAACACTAGAAGCTACAGTTACAGCTCCACCTTTCTTCTGGAGATACACTCTGTATTTATGTTTGAAATTGACCTCTCATCATGACTTGGCTCTCCATATCCACGGATTCTTTATTCACAGATTTAAGCAGCTACAGCTTGAAAATATTCAAAAAATATATAAATTCCAAAAAGCAAACCTTGATTTTGGCATTTTATATAACAGTTGCCATTTTTTCTATCCATTGTATATAATGGGGCTTTAATATCTTGATTGTTTCTTACAAATAAGTGGGATATAAATAAAGTTTATATTTCTTATATTTATTTTATTATATCTATGGATTTTGCTTTACATGGGGGTGGGGGCTGAAACCAAAACCTAGTGAATACCAAGGGCCCACTGTACTGTATATAAAGGCATGTATAAATCTAAAGAAATTAGTCAAAACATTGACCCTGAAAACCTGGGTCAACTTATCTATGGGGCAGTGTAGGTACTGTACTTTAACTCATAAAAAAGGAACCATCCCCATGAGTGGTGAAAAGCAACTAGTTCATCCCAGGAGCATCAAAAAGAAACACCAAACACTATCTCTCCACCGCCACAGTGCTTCTGACCATTTTTGATGCCTAGGCAGGAAAACTGCAGTGGTGGCAGCTCTTTTGCACTTCCTCTCAAAAGATGCCAAGAAGAATCAGGCTCTGAAAGATTTGAATGAGACACCTGTGTATGTTTGTCAGATTTTTTGGGGTTAAAATCAAGCAAAGTTATCATGTTAAAGTTAATGGCTATGATCACTACTAACGCAGTCACCATTTGCTTTGCCGTTGCCTGTGTGATTTCTTAGCGTTGCCTATGATTGGTATCCTCCTCCACACATTAGACAGCCACCATTTACGATAGGTCTGTCCTCATCCATCCAGCTTTTTGGGTGAGCGCAAACACTTGTGCCTATCAGAATTTTGTAAGTTCTTTGGCATCATTTTCCTTGGCTTTGTCCTCGACATCCTTTGTTAGATGCTCTTGTTTTACCCGTGACTTATACATAGGTCATATAAAAATCCATAATTTTGGCCCTAAAACCAGCCCTTGACTATACATGAGGTTCACTTATAGTTGAGTATATACTGTAATCTCTTGGTGCAGTATTGTGGGTTAAAATTACCAAGTGGTTATTCATTGTGGAGGGTAAGGATAAACCCAGAGAAGAGGACAGGTTCTTGTGATCATCATACCTTTACACATAGTGAGATTCTAAAAATGAAGGGAAATAAATCATCTCAGGCAGGTAAGTATCAGGTGTCCCCTCCCATTATCTTAAATCCCATGTTAAAGTGTTTTCTGCTAACGTTAGGTCTGTTTTCACCTAACATTAAGGTGTGGTGAGAAATTAAATCCAAATATGTTTTTCTCTTCTGGTTCCAGGACCCCCATGGATACCAAAGGTTGTTGATGCATAAGACCCATTGGCGCGTTACAGGCTGCCCGTTTGGGGCAGCCTGTAACCGGCCCTTCCCCCGCTGGATTGGAGCCTCAGCTGCCACAACGGCAGCCTCTGAGGCCCCGATCCGTCACTTTCCAGGCCGCGGGGAAGCTGCAAAAGGCCACTTTCCCCGCGGCCTGGAAAGGGGTGTCCTTGGGGCTTCAAGCCCCAAGGACACGCGGCGGCGGCGGGGAGGGGGAGAAAGGGGTCGCTTGGCCCCTTTCTCCTCTGCGTCACTGGTGCAGCCATGTAAAGGCTGTGCCCAGTGACGCAAAGCTGGAAGGAGCTCCAAAACGGAGCTTCTTCCGGGGCCGCAGAAAGGGCGCCATAGGCGCCCTCATGCGGTCCTACTACGTCACAACTGCGTTGCCCTTATTTAGAGGCAGCGTGTTCATGACGTAGTCAAGGCGGTGCCCGTGTGCATAGGGCACCGCCATTTTGTATGGACTCGGTCCGTACTAGGGTTAGGGGCGTCAAGAAGTGATGCCCCTTCCTAACCCTAGTACGGACCCAGTCTGTACTTTTATGCCTGTTTGTAACGGGCCATTATATGTAATGGGGTAGTAAAATAGTATCCCTTATTTAAAATGGCAAAATCAAGATTTGCTTTTTGGATTTTTTTGGGGGGGGAAAGGATATTTTCAAGCCACGGATGGTTGAATCCATGGATGTGGAATTTGTGGATACAGAGAGCTGACTGTGTGTGTGTATCAAAAAGGAAACATGTAATCCATCAAAGGGAAATTGCCAGCCCCTACACTGAACCTGGGGCTCTTTCATACTAATGAAATATAGCTTTATGATTCCACTTTAATTACCATGGCTGCATTCTGTGGGATCCTGGCATTGGGAGCTTAATAAAGCTCTAGAGCTCAGAGTCAGATCATTCCAAATACTCCTCTCTGAATTGCAAATTCCTATAGGGTGGGGCCATGGCAGTTAAAATGGAACCATAGTGCTATAATCACATAATATGAAAGGACCCCTGCTCTCAAAGTCGTTGTGCCATCTAGGATTTTGACTAAGGTCTTTTGTATGAGGGGCAAGGATTACACCACTGAGTTGCCAATGCAGAGTGATCTGCACTTGATTAAACCACATTTGAAGGCTCACAGCTGAAGCTTGACTTGCCTTCTGTAGAGAAAGGTTGTGTTCGAGATGATGTGTGGTGATATGAAGGATCTGTTATGTGGTGTCTTGCACATAGGAATCTTCAGTGAAAGTGGCATATATTCAAATCACTCTCGAGTCAGAAGAAATCAAGAGCCTGAAAAGAGCACAGTTTCTACTCTCACAAAATAGGTTGTGACCTACTTGTTTTGTGTAACAGGTTTTATAATTTATGTTAATAACAGTGTGGTCTTGCTAGAGGATCATAGAAAACCTAAAGCTTTTTTTTTTTTTTAAATAGTGATTTGCTCCCCTCCCCTCTTTTCTTTTTGCCTTTGGCTTATCTAGCATTATCCACCAAATGAACATAATAGTTTTTGAAAGCTTGTATAATACATGGCCTCCCCTTTTAAGCTTTGAAGAAAATGACTTCTGCAAGTGCATGGCTGGCAAGCAACATTTACAATGCAGATAAATTGAGCGCAAAATTCTTTGTGTTAGAAAGGTTAGAAACAGCTTTGACATCAAGCAGGAAAGGAAGGTTAATCTTGCAGTCCCTAAATAATTAAATATTTAAAAATACATGGAAGTAGCTTCCTTTTAACTCATTATATCCTTGTTTCCCATTTTCTGATTCATACATCATGCCAATCCATTGTTATGAAAGCTTACCCATGGTTTAGTGTTCTGTCTGAACTGACAAGGTATAATTATGGCTATTCCAGTTTAGAGGCTGTGTGCCAGGGGAATAGGCCACATTTCCCCCACTCCTGTCCATAGGCAAATAGCATATTCATTCTTTTGTAAAGAACCTATCAGTGCCTAAAGATTTGGAGCAGGACCAGGTGGTTTTACCCTCCCCCTCTTTTTCCCAGCAAAAGTAATCTGTATGGCAGATATATTTGTGACTGTAGTCATGTTTCCTTCCTGGTGCAAAAGCTACTAAAGCAGAATGGTTTTTCCTGGTAAGTGTAATGGGAAACTTTGAAGCGTACCTTCAAAATACACATAGTTGTCTCTTCCATTTCTCACATTTTGAAATATTGGCTGCTTGTTATGCATCGTAACATCAACATGTAATCCCATTTTAAGAGAAAACCAGGATATAAATTAAATAGATAGATAGATAGATAGATAGATAGATAGATAGATAGATAGATAGATAGAGGATGGGAACCTTCATTTTGGCATAGCATGCAAGTGGGCCACTATTGACATAGAAATTCTTACTAGATCTTAGACACATGCAGAAGAACTGCACAGATATCAAAGAGTCTTGGGGCACTTTAAACATGATTACTTTCTATTTGCATAAACATTTATGGACTCCAGTTTATTCCATCACATACCTGGAGTTTAACTCTAGTTCATTGTTATGCATGCAGAGTCGGGACATGAGATGCAGTATGTAGGAATGAAAATGCAAAAAGAATTGGCAAGTTTTGATCTTAACCATGATCTTTTAGTCATTATTCAGAGCTGATAAACCCTCCAAGAAAACTATAAACAGATTAATCCATATCTAGTGCAGAAAAGGCTTTTTAGTCCTAGTGTGCTATGGATCAGTAGAACATTTGTGTCCATTGGCTACAGATATTTCTTTCTTCCCTGGAAGCTCTCCAGAGAGTGACAGCTGATGGCTTATGGACTAGCACCAGTCAGTGGGTCACCACTTTGAATAGTGATACTCCAGCAGGTGGTTTTTGAAAGAGCAACCATGTTTAGTTAGCTTCATTTAGAAAACTGGAAGGTGGGGGGAGTCTTGCATCTGTTTTATAACTAGCAGATTGATTTCCCCATGAACTTACCTTCCCCTTCCTTAGATACATTGATAGAACACAGTATTTAGCCATCAGATATCTATGCACAGGTACTCTATGTGTGTACTGCCACTTCTTATACTGGAAAGCAAGGAAAAGAAGAAACAAGTCTTCATGTGCTTATTGATAGAATATAGGCGAAACTCCATTTTCACAAGGGGGTATGGAATGGATCCCCTTTGAAAAAGGAGGGGCGACTGTAGTTGTATTTTGGCATTTTTCTGTTGGAGGTTGGTGTTGTGGTAAATTGTTTCTATGTACCAGTTTTGCCTTGTCAGTTTTCATCGCCTACTCCCTTCCCTCTTTTGTAGTTCTTTTGTAAATCATGAGTTGGAGACCCTGTCTCATGGGTGTAGTTGTACCAATGAGCTTAATCAGATAATAGATTTTGAAGTATGTTTTGAGTGTAAGCTGGAAGTATGTAAGTATTTCTGGTGATCAGTGGGTTTTTGCTATGACAGACATGCAAACCACGTGGTCTCAACATTTTGTGCTCCCGTCACCCTAGCTAGCATCACCAATGTTGATATTGCAAATTGCACTTCAAGAACATTTACCGGGCCACACAATCCCTTCATACAATATGGTGCTTATGTATCCATTATGTAGTTCATCTGCAATCAGAAAGTGAATCTGTTGTGTGGACCGTTCTCTGATGAGGGTGATGGTAAGGTAAAACTTGTTGAAATTCTGGTGGAAATTCACAAGTGTTTCCTTTGTGTGAGTCTAAATAATAAAGATGTCACGGTGTATCTGAGGAAGAGGAGAAGTTTTTCAGTACAGGAACTGAGGAATCATGGTTCCACGTCAACCATGAATTTGTTTGCAAATTGTGGCACCATCTGATACTTAGAATAGTGCCATTGATCTCTTATTCCCAAATGTGAGTGAACTAGAAGGTGCAAAAATTTCACATGGAGAAAATTGGTAATAAAATAAAGGTTGGATGGTAATATGGGCAGGTGCAAAGGTGAGCTGATTAACGTACAGTCATCCCTCCATTTTCAAGAGTGATCCATTCTGGACCCCCTTGCAAAAATGGAAATTTGCACATATTCAAGCCTGATTGGCTTGAATGGCTGTGTATTCCCATGCGTGTAGGGGTGCACACATCATTTTAACCTTCCCCGCTTGCTGGTCCGTGAAGGACTGAGAACACAGGCTTGAAGTCCATGAAAATGGAGGGAGGACTATATATTGTATGATAAGTAACTTTTTTATGGATAGCCACCATGAAGTCAGAGTGCACTGGGAGATGGGAATGCTCTCCCTCTAGGTTTTGAATATTGCCTGTTTGATGCTAGATTTGTGTACTTTTAATCTTTTGCATAGAAAATGGCCCATTTCTCTCGAACTGCACTGTCACAGAAGTAGCAGAAAAACCTCTGATGACCTTTCATAACATCTTTTCAGTTTGTTTGTCCCACAGGCATTGTAAAGGAAATGCTGGAATAAACAGCCTTGCCATGAGTTAACGCACCAGAGAATGCATCATTGAGGATTTTTAATGTTTTGCAACCCCTAGCAGTGCTACTGCTGCTTAAGTTGATCTGTTATAGATCATGTTCATATAAATAGAACTGTTGCATTCCTTTGGTTGGCAATGCCCCCTGCAAATATAATTATTCTTAAATCTCCTAAAACATGGTTGATGAATCGTTTTCAACCTCAGGGGTGCTTTCCCTTAATGGTTGATCTTCTGGAGAATGCATGGTGATGTTGGGTGGAACCAGAGGGAAAGTGGTCTCATAAACACGTGTGCCTCCTTCTCATAGGCATCCACAATGACATATTCACAAAATTTCCCCATACTATGATTGGGGTGAAAAAAGCCTCTCCCTGGAGCCAAAGTGCCATCAGATCAAGACTTACCTTCCCAGTTGCATCCACTTGAAAAGCAGCCCTGTGGAAATCCTTTCCACACCTTCTCTGCTGTATGCAGAAAGAAATGCAGGTGGTGCAAGAAGGAGAACCTGTGAGCCAATTGGGGTGGCATGAGGGATGAAACTGGGGCTGCATCCATACTGCAGAAATAATCCTGTTTGACACCACTTCTACTGCTATGGCTCAGTGCTATGGAATTTTGGAGATGATAGTTTTGTGAAAGCCTTCCCTATCAGACAATCTGAGAATTCCCAGAATTCCATAGCATTGAGCCAAGGCAGTTAAAGAGGTGTCAAACTGAATTATTTCTGCAGTGTGGTTGCAGCGAAAGTTGTCATTATCCCCATTCCAGTTCCAAACCTTATCGTAAGGGTCAACAGTGAGTCCTTTCTTTTTAAATGGAACTGCTTGTAGTGTACGTTTTACTTCCCAGGTGGTCTCTCATCCAAGACTGACCAGTCAAAGGCTTGCATAGGTTTAGGAAAATGGCTGTGTCTTGTGATTTCAAATGATAAACTTGGCCTAGAGATAGTGCTGACATTTTTATTTGCAGTTCTCCCATCACTGACTTCTTAGATACACTCAGTAGCCTTATGAAGCAACCAAGGTTATTTGTAGACACAATGAGTTTCATGGGAAGCAAAATTAGGGAAGTCAGGAAGCAGGTAAGATGGAGAGTGACTGCAGCAGCAACAGGTGTTATTGTGTGCCTTCAAGTCCTTTTTGACTTATTGTGCCTGTAAGGCGAACCTATCATGGTTTTTTTTTTTTGGCAAGATTTCTTCAGAGGAGGTTTGCCTTGGCCTTCCTCTGAAGCTGAGTGTAATTTGCCAAAAGTCATCTAGTTGGTTTCCATGGCTGAGTGGGGGTTTGAACCCTGGTCTTTCAGAGTCCTACTCCAGCACCCAAACTACTACATCACACTGTCTCTCAAAAATGACATATTAGGACAAAAATACCCCTTCAGGCATTAGGAAGAGAAAAATTACATGATAGGATGGCAGAACAACCCATTTCTGGACAGAATATATTCTCTCTCTTCTACTGTTTTTCAGAAATGTAGGTTTACACCTTTTACAGACCGAAACTCACTTTGGTACTTTAGGATCATAAAGAGTATTATGTATAATATCATTTGGTGTAAAACCATTACGTTTGGTGTATATAAAGTACAATTCCTTCAGATAATATTTACAATTTGAATTTCCTTTTTATTTATTTTTTTACTTTTGGTTTCAAATGGAGTTGTCCTAGTCCATTGGTAAAAGGCCTAGAGGAAAAATGAAAAAGCTTGGGGTTTAGATGTTTTCCCCCAGGGCTTTCACATCTCTAGGTCTACTGTTGTTAAACTGGATGAGCATGAGCTTTTTTCCTTTAACAACAGCTAGTGGGCTGTTAAGGAATATGTATCCAGAGCAGTCTTTGGTATCCAGAGAAGTCATATACCTAGCGCAAATGGCTATATTGCTTTACTAAAGTTAGAAGCATGTCAGTTTTCCTAAGCTCAAAGCCCTTTGCTTTAGGGAAGAAATATCTTCCCCCTCTCTTGCTGTAAAAATCAATGTAAAATTGTACATAATGGCCACGTATACATTTTCTCCATAGGGCACTGCTAGCCCTTACTGATGTACCAGATTACATAACATCTGCTGGCTGTGTGTAAATACTGATGAGGCAGCCATCCTTTTGTAGCCTTGGGGAATGCTCTCTTTCCCAGAACCATGGTCAGTTTTTAAACTGACAGTGGTTGCTATGTGACCACTGTCATCTAACAAAGCAGTGATGCGGGATGTTGTACAGTTACAGCTGGGTTTCCTCTGATAAATCCTGGTTTTTCAGAAGATATCTAGTGCGTTAATCTTATGAACTGGGAAGACAACATTCCTTATCTGTGAAAGGAAAGGTGATGGGCAAAGCCTTGTGTTTTTCTCAGCTTTACCAGAAAAGAATAATTCCTCCTTCAACCTCTAATTCCACCTCTCTTATCCTTACTCCAATGTATTGTGAGACTCCTTTCTTCTTCTCCATTTATTTCTTTGGCTTTCAGTATGTAACCTTTGAGCCAAACTGCCAAAATGAATTATGCCCCCCCCAACCACACAATATGTGGTGAATAATGCTATTTAGTGTGGTTTCTGGAAGGTTCTGTTTCCCCAGATCTTAAAGAGAGATGATAGAGCTTCATCAATCACTTGTCTTTGTAAGTAAACTCAATTTTGAATTATTATTATTTTTTTGGCTGTGTTTTGTCAGGTGTCTCTATGTGAAATGCTTTAGAAACCTTTAGAGGGGATATTTTTTCATAAGATAAGAAAATGTGCATACGGTACTTACCTTGCAAAAATAGAAATACTGTACACATGAAATTTATCAGGAACTGGATAAGAGTTGCCTTCAGTGGTATTTCTTTTAATCTTGATATTTTCAAAAAGGGGATATATTGCTCTTAAACATTGCCCTGCAGGGCATACTTTAATTAGGAGCCTGCTGAAAATTTTTACATATGCTTTGATATACTTTTGGTAAACATCCAGTTCCACACATCCCGTGCAAATGCATATAAATAACATTTATGGTAATTTCACAAGAAACTTCTGTTATGTTTGGTGAATTTCGCTCTACCTGTGCCATGTCTTTATGTTTTCAATGTAGTCTTACATGTTTTAGATGTATGTATAGGTGTAGCCATTACAGTAATTTTCCATCTTAGATGTATAACTGGCATTGGACTGGCAGGACAGGAGTGTTGTTCTGGGCTTGACCCACAAAGCGGTGGCAGGCCACACTTAGGGAAACCATTTATACTTCTTGCCCCAAATAGATGTAATTTTCTGGAAATTTTGCATCCATGTAAGGGGAAAGGGTACATGTTTTCTTGTTTTCTTTTCAGCGGGGAAAAGAACTTATTTGGTAAAATTGAAAAAATACAGTATTAATACCCCCTTAAGATTGAAAGTCACTTTGCCACATTATGTCTATAAAATGCATTATGTGTAATTTGGCACAGTACAACTAGTATTGTACATGACATATTAAAAGTATAGGTCCTTTTCCAGAATGTAATTAAAAATTGAAGTGCATGGTTCTGTACTGTAAGGAACCCCTAAATTAGTTAGAAACCTCTTTGGTTTTTCCAGATTATAAGGAGGTGACAAAAAGCCAAACCAAAATAATAAACTAGAAGAAACCATCAACATTAGTAAAACCAAGAAAATAGTTTTGTCTCCACTAGTCTTCCATAGTGTCAAGCAGACAGAAAGCACTAATTCCCATAATAAACTGAGAAAAGGACACCAAGAATTGCAATGATATGAGATGCTATACATTGTCTTACATATAAAAATCTTCAAGTTACATAGCTTTTATAAATAATTGAGGATGGTTTAATTATATGAATAGCTTGTCTTAAATATTTTATTGATTCTAAAAATATTCCATAAACAATTTTCAAAAGGCTTTAAAAAATAGAAAGAAAGAACCCACCCACCTCCAGTTTTATTTTCTGGGCCTTCATATCTCTGCTTCTCCTGGTCATGAAGCTATGGTCCTGCTCCAGTTCTTCCTTATCTAGATATTCCCCAATCGCTGAATTCTGGTTCCCACAGATTTGGAGTTTGTACATACTACATGCATATGTGTGATCATTTTTCAAGTGCAACTTGCACTTTTTGGTACCATTGAAGACTTGCCATCCAAACAGAGTCTGAATATCCTCAGACCCTCCACCCAGTGTCTGTTTATAGAAGTATGATGTGGTGTGGCCCAAATCCAGTTGTGTCTTCATTTATTAATACATGGAGTATTATTAACTAGTAGTGATGTGCCTGACAGTGGCTGGAACCCAAATGAAGCAACTGGCTGGATGCATTGCTTCTCACAGCTACACTGTTGAGTGGTGGACTATGTCCCCCTTTGGTGATGTGCAGTTGTGTCACCTTTAGCAGATTGCTTCTTTCTGCTCATTGTGTATATTTGATATGCAGAAATACCCAACATCTCCAGTACTTTCTGTCATTAAAAGGCAACTGCAACTCCCATTTTTTCAGAGCAGTAGGAACACAAAACAGCATTTGTTCGTTAGAATTATTCCTGAAGGTAAGGAGCAGTAAAACATTAATGTGAAACTAGCACATATGTCAAACTGCATTTGCACTTGTGAATGAACATCTGTATTGCACAAAATTTGCCTTGATAGTCACAGCTCTTTCAGAGAGAGGGGAAAAAAGTGAGGGAATTTAGCACTTGGGACTGCAATGAATTGTACTGGTTCTGACAAATCTGGCAACACATGTAAAGAAAGAGGAGACAGTGTGGCATATCCATGTGCAGGTTCAGCTGCCTGTGCAGTTTTTCTGATGATGAGAAAAGGGAATGAGATTTTAAATGACATATTAAATGAAATTTTCTTTGCTTCTCAAAAGCAGATGGAAGCCTAGCCACTTTCACTTCAGTTTGATATACTGGCAAATGGATAAGTAAGCATTTATTATACTGCCCTCTTATCCTTTGTCAAGAGGGGTGAGGGGAGCATTTCCTATTGAGAAATTTGAGGGTTTATGGGGGTAGGGTGCAGGAAAACCCCACCAGAGCCGAATTTGAGAATGGACATTTCCAGCAGCCAGTTAGGAAACGTTATTTACTGGTGCTGTTCTTCACAAGCCACAATGAAAAATACATAGAAACATAGTGATACCTTTTCGAACACTCTCAGAAATATTAGATAGTAAAGGAAACTATGACATGTTGCATATAACTCAGTTACTTATTGTTGAAGTCACCATAACTAACGCAGTTGAATAAGATTCTGCCTATACTTTAGAGGAACAAATATGTCTCAAGTATAAAAATCCAGTATGAATGAAATTTGTTCTTTTTCTGTCTGTTTTTTGTACAAAACCTACAAAATTGGAATTTAATTATCATTGATTCACAAGTTCTCCTTAATGAATTGTGAAATTGTTGGTCAGGACTTTGAGCATGTATGTTACCACTAGCGTAAGACATGCATCGTAAAAGAGTTGGAGAAACTGAGAGATTTATAGTAGTGGTTCTTGATACAATCTTCAAAATTAGCTCTGTTAAGATCTTTATTATATGGAGGGGGCAAGAGTTAATGCTTTCTAAACTTTTTGATCTGCAGATGCAAGAAAGCTTATTACATCAGAATATGTATGAAAATAAGCAACCTTTTATGTTTAGGTTTCTTTCAGCAACTTCATGAAAGTTGGTTGTTGGGGGTGTGCTATAGTTGTCATTGTGTTACATTAGGGATTGTCGTTTTAGAATCAGTTGTCATTTGCTGAAGAGAAATGGTTAAAGATAGACCTGTTGGCTATTTGACTAGGGGATCATTTCAATTATACTGGAGTTTACAAGGACGGAGGAAGCTAAGGTTCAGTAAAACCTATCAGTTTGTTGATAAGATTGGCTGGGTAGGGAAAAAAAGCATCGGCTAACAAGCCAGTGTGATGCAGTGGTTTAAGTGTTGGATGAGGACACTGGGAGACCAAGGTTCGAATCCCTGTTCACCAATGGAATCCCACAGGGTGAACTTGGACAAATCACACACTCTCAGCTACAGAGGAATGCAAAAGCAAAATCCCCTCTGAACAAATCTTACCAAGAAAACCCTGTCATAGGAGGTTTGCCTTAGAGTCTCTGTAAGTCAGAAACGTGAAGGCACACAACAACGACAACAGCAAAGAAACAAAATTGAAATAACTTCTGCTTCCTATTGCTTAGGTCCTTTCTTTTTACCTTCTTAGGATCAATTACTTAGGAGGGGGAACCTGACTAAGCCTCATTCAGTGTTTTTTTGTTGCATGCCTTCAAGTTGTTTCCAACTTAGGGTGTTCCTAAATGAAAGTTTTCATGGGGTTTTCGTGGCAAAATTTGTTTGGAGTGGATTTGTCTTTGCCTTTTTCTCAGACTGAGAGAGAGTGATGTGCCCAACTGGGTTTCCATGGCCAAGTGAGAATTCAAATCCTGGTCTCCAGAGTCATAGTCCAATGCTAAAATCACTACACTTTGCATAATTCTTGCTTGTTGGCATGTGGGAAGGTTACAGTCATTGCCTCGTTTGGTGTTTCTGTTAAAGAATTGGTCAGACGTTGGAGTGATGGATAAATATTTGGCCCTGTCTTTGTGCTAGATATTTAATGTGATCAGTGCTGTTGAGGTCTTTTGCTGTACGTCAGATTGAGTTTAATGTGACAGAAGGAGAGAAGACCTTTCATTTGATTGCTTTCAGATTTGTGTGTTAATCTCTTCCCTTATGTTTCCAAACCTTCATCCCCCTGCTGCCAATTGATCTCCCATAAGCATTGCCCCCCTTTTCATTTTGTGGCACCAGCTGCTTGTGCTGAAATCTGCCAACATTGAACTGCCTGCTGCCTGTGGCTGTGATTTGGCAGCTTTAATGAGAAAAGAAAAACATTTTTAACGGTTGGTATTACGCTTCCAGTCTGTGGGTCATTTCAGGCAGCAGTCTGAACTGTGATTAAGGGGGCTACTCCCTCTCTGCCCTTGGACAGTGCAAAGGCATTTATCTTGAGATGATGGAAAGGAGACCATGGAGCTAGGCCACTAACCAGTTTACAGTCTGCATGTCAGCATGAATGGAAAGCAATAGGAACAGTCACAGTAACCTAATGAGAGAAAATGGGAGCTACAGGCAGGGAAATGACACTCCAGAGCAGTGCTTTGTCTTGGAGGAAGGAATGGGGGAAAATTGCCTCCTGGGGAAATTGTCCTCTTTTTGAAATTCCTTTAAAGTCCATATGATTTCCTTTTCCCTTATGGACAAGTGCAGCATAATCTGGATTGAAAAAGTAAAAATGCATTCATGGGTTCCCCTTTCCAGTGTTCTGTGAGAAGAGTTAGGATAGATTACTTGGGCATGAAAAAGGACAAAAGGATGGATGTATACTGGATGGCAGTTCCACTAAATTTAAATGTGCTGAAGAGGCATGTAAAAGCCTAAGTCTTGTTTCTGTTAAGTTTCCCTGCCTGGACAATATTGCTATTTGCCATAGGCAACTAAGTAACTGGCTGTTTACAAGCAGAGAATTTGGGGCAATGAGGGAAGAGTTTCTGTTGCATCTTGCAGATTAATGATGATTAGAGATTAAACAAGTCATTTTTTATCTCCTTTTTGCAGGGTCTACCTACAGTGTACTGTCCATAATGCCATCAGATTCTGAAAGCAGCAGTTCTCTTAGCAGTACTGGTAAGAAATGCCTTGGGTTTGTGGGTATTGGTTGTCTGAGTTACAATAATTCAACATTAACATAATATTTTTATTCATACTATATGCAAATACAAATGTCCAGAATTCTCTGTTGATGTACAGTGGGCCATTATTATCCACTGGGGTTTGGTTTCAGGAACCCCTGTGGATAACAAAATCCATGGATGCTCAGGTCCCATTAAATACAATGGAAAAGGAAAATGGTGTTTATATAAAATGGAAAATCAAGGTTTGCTATTTGGAACTTATAATTTTTTTGAACATTTTCAAGCTGTGGGTGCTTGAATCCATGGATAAAAAAAATCTGTGGATAAGGAGAGCTGGCTGTACTTATTTTTTTGTAGCTAGGGATGGCCCATGTGTTTTGTAATTGTGCTAGTCATCTGATAATTCCAGACAGGTCATATATTGTGAAGAATGTCTTTGGCCACCTGTTTTTAGTCAAAGTTGACTGTCCAAGCCATTGGAACAAGATAGGGCTAACAAACGGGAGCATGGGGGAGGAGTGATTGAAAAAGCATGAAGCTATCATGAGACCATTGGAGCAGGTGGAGCGGTTCAAATAAAGCTTTCTCTGAGCCTCGTTCATCTCCATGCTTTCCTGTCTGTTTGAGTCATGGCAGAGGTCAGCTTCTCTGAGCCTCCTATTTTTCTCTACAGTAACTATTTGAGAAGTAGGCTATAAAGCAACACCAGTCCAATTTCCCCTCTCCTGGTCTTAATTTTGGAAGCAGGTGGGGGGGGGGGAACAGTCCTCCACTGTCTGTGATGTGACTTTTAGTAAGTGGAAGGGAGGGGAATGTTAATCAGGACTTTTTAGCTACCCAGGGAGGGGAGGTGGCATCAGTTGGACTATGAGGAATGACTTAGGGAGCTGGGGATGTTTAGCCTGGAGAAGAGAAGGCGAAGAGGTGATATGATTGCCCTGTTTAAATATATGAAGGGGTGTCATATTGAGGAGGGAGCAAGCTTGTTTTCTGCTGCTCCAGAGAATAGGACCCAGAACAATGGATGCAAGCTACAGGAAAAGAGATTCCACCTCAACGTTAGGAAGAACTTCCTGACAGTAAGAGCTGTTCGACAGGGGAACACACTCCCTCGGAGAGTGGTGGAGTCTCCCTCCTTGGAGGACTTTAAATAGGCTGGGTAGCTATCTGTCAGGCAGAGTTCCTGCATGGCAGGGGGTTGGACTGGATGGCCATGTGGTTTCTTCCAACTATATGATTCTATGATTTGTTGGACATGAAGACTTTGAGGGAAGTGGGCGTTGTGGCCTGAGAACTCTCAGATATAGCAGTGGCTTCTCCTTGTTTGTTGCATTTTTATACCTCCTTATATTCAGGCTTATGGTTGGGAGACTGAGGTGAAGACTATTTTTCTGCAGTGACAAGTGCTCTTTACCCTGCAAAATATGTGAACAAGTATTCAGAGAACCTCAGACCATGTACTGTACTCCTCTCCTGACATATGACAATTCCTTCCCTCTATTTCTGAATTTAGACGAACCATAATTTGCTTGCTTGACAAGAAACTGATTTTTTTTTCAATCTGGGATAAGAAGGAAAAAATCAACTGTGAATGATGAAAGAGAGGCGGAGTAAGAGAGAGCATGAGGTCAAGATTCCCCGAATGTTTATTCATATACCTTCTTTAGTGTTATGTTTGACCCGTCTCAGTCATGTGTCTATTCTTCAGTCTGGGACACAGGTAGAACTTTGGCATTTCACACACTAGTTTGAAATTGTGTTTTGAGGAACCATGGGATTCCTCAAACAGAAGATAAGAGCAGCCTAGTGTCCTTGAAAGCTTTCAGTCTTTCCGAGAAATATGATCATGCCTAAGAATCCTGTTTTTTGAGCTTATATGTTCTCATGCTTATTAATAACAGACTTTAGTGTTGCTGGGAGTGGAGTTCCCAGTTTAATTTCAGTATCTTGATAGCAAAAGGTAGGGGAAGCTCCCTGGAATTTGGAGCCACAACAGGTCTTGTGACCCTGGTTTGGAAGTGTCTGTCAGACATCTGAATGTTGTTCCTTCCACAAGATGGGGCTGTTTTACCCAAAACTGCAGCTGCTATTTCTCATATCTTCAGTTCAAGCTGGCAGATTCAGGAGCATTTTTTTAAAAAACTGGCTTCTCCAGACGTTCCAGCTGCCATTCTCTTCTAGAAATATTTGCCTTTGTTGCACAAGGCACTAAAGAACTGTTAACAGGCAGAGGTCATTAGCTTTCCCCCAGAATTACTGAAGCTATGTAAATAAAACCCATTGGGAACTGGGGCCCACCCACAGTGTGACACATAGTCAGTAACCAGCCCCAGCATCCACATGTACAGTGGAGACATAGCACTGATATCCCAGCTATACATGTGAATGCTGAGGATTTGTGGGAGAGAAGCTAAAAGGTAAATCTGAGGTAGGACTATAGAGCCCTGGTCCCTGGTTGCATTTTAATTTACTGGTAAGTAGTTCCAGTAATAAAAAGGGAGTCAATGCGGTGTAGTGGTTTCAGTGCTGGGCTTGAACTCCATGAGATACAGTTTTGAACTTTCACTCACCCATGGAAACTAACTCGATGACTTTGGGTAAATCACACTCTCTTACCTTAGAGGAAGGAAATTATAAACCTCTGAATAAAATTTGCTGGGAAAATCCTAGAATTGGATTGACCTTAGTCAACTTGGAAGAAGATAACAAAATTTCAGTAATGCCCAAACGGGGCTATTATTGATTACCAAAATCAACAGTGGCCACATTGCCCTTACCTCTCCATCATTTTTTCATTTTCCATTATTGTCCACATATGACAATGATAGGAAGGACATCTTTGTCTGGTGATACCCTCCTCTGACTGAGAAGGAATCAGTCCCCATGAATAATATGCAAGTTACTTTTGTGTAAAATATATGCAGCTATTTTTTTTTACCACACTCGGGCTATGAAATATATCTGTTACATTATATCTAGTCTGCTTGTTAGACTAGAGGACTGGTAGCCTAAAAATCTCTTTCTAAACTTCAAGTTCATCACCTTCTGTAGTACATATACACAAACCACATTGGTTCTTTAACTTGGGCGCATTACAGACCGCCCAAAACGGGTGGTCTGCCACTGCTGCCATTTGCAGCATGGAGGAGCCCCAGCATACAAACTGCGCGGCTTCTCCGCGCTGCAAAAAGAAGCCCCAAAATGGCGCTTCTCTCTGCGGCAATGGCACACTCATGGCGTCATTTGTGCCATGCGACGTGTGGACGCAATGCGTCCGCTACGTCAAGATGGCAGCCCCCGTGTGGATGGGCGCCGCTATTTTGTACGGACTTGGTCT
Organism: Sceloporus undulatus; assembly: GCF_019175285.1. Lineage (NCBI taxonomy): Eukaryota > Metazoa > Chordata > Lepidosauria > Squamata > Phrynosomatidae > Sceloporus > Sceloporus undulatus. The sequence goes on along the minus strand of NC_056524.1, from coordinate 153,148,101 downwards.
GTACTAGGGTTGAGGGGCATCAGGAATTGACACCCCTTCTCAACCCTAATACACCCCTTCCTAACCCTAGCACGCCCCTTCAACGTGTCTGTAACGCGCCTTAGTCAAGCCAAGTTAACATTTATTATACTAGCCAAAGGCCATGACAAAACGAGCTTATCATAAAGCATAAAACAATTAAAACAAAAGGCACAGAATATAAAGGACAAAAACGTCCCAACATTTAGTGTGCAGTTAAAATAGTTAGCTGATAAAAAGGACAAAAGGAAAAAGGCACATCTTTCCTGGATATTAATAAACTTATACAATATCTTCATAACATCTGATTAATACTTTGCATCTACATGGCAATTTATGGCAGTTTTATTTAACTCTCTCTTTGTAATCTTTTTTGCAGCTGTGGCTTCTGTATTACATATACACGAGCCACATTGGTATTTAAGTTACAGGATGCCAGGACTTTCACAATCATCATTACAGTAGCGTGTCAGACTAAACTCATCTACAGCTCAACTTGTTATTTGCCTTGAAGTTGTTTCTGACTAATGGCAATCTTAAGGTGAATTTATTATGGGGTTTTCTTGGCAAGATCCGTTCAGAGGAGGTTTGCCATTGTCTTCCTCGAGGCTGAGAGCATGTGACATGCCCAAGGTCACCCAGTGGATTTCCATAGCCAAGCTGAGATATGAACCCTGGTCTCTAGAGTCATAGCCCAGCACTCAAACCACTATGCCATTCTGGCTTTCTCAAGAATCATACTGTTTTCTTTCCATTCTTCGCAGCATAGTTTATTTTCTTTAAAATGTCCAGCCTTTCTCCATAACACTCTGCAGTGCATTGTTTCATATAACCTATGATTACTTTTACTTCCTGCCAGTGAGAAATAGGTTCACCATTCTGATAATCTCTAATTTACCAGGCACAGTACCAATTTTCTCTATTCAATACCTGTCTCAGCTATAATAGCTCTCCCATGTTTTATTTTTGGGAAGAGATTTTGTAGATCCTTCCTTTTAATGCCAGTAGAATCTGTAATTTTAAAAAAGCAGTAGTTTTTAATGTTTCTGCCCTGCCACACATATACCTGGATATCTCTGCACATGGGGGAAGAAAGTGAGAAATATATTTTGTTTGCAAACTTACACACATAAACACTTAAAAACTAATACAATACTGACAGTTCACAAATGGCAATTATCTAGGTCCATCTTGAATTGTTGACCACAGTTGGATGTTGCACCAAAACATAGCTTAGGCCTGTTACAGACTGCCAAAATAAAGCTGGTCTCTTTGGAGGTATGCTATTTAAATGATGCATGGGTCCTACGAGTCCGGAGGTCGTACCAAAGCCACACTCCATTCCTAAGCACTGGAGTGCAGCTTTGGTGCAGCTTCCGAATTCTTAGGATGCATGCATCATTTAAACAGCACACCTCCAAAGAGACCTGAAGCAGCTTTATTTTGGCAGTCTGTAACAGGCCTTAGTATAACCAAAACAAGCTTTGTTAAGCTTTAGCTGCCCATACTCCTCTTTTCTTCTGCCCCTGAAGCACAGCTGTGAGGCTTTCAGAAGCTTAGACCACAACCAGATGTGCTGTCTGTATCGACACACTGTGGTAAAGGCCAATTGTGGGTTGTTTCAAACAAACCAGCTTGAAAACATGAGTTATTAACTAAGGACTGCTGTCTCTAGAAAACACAACAAGCCATGCTTTACGAAAGACGTAAACAAACAAAACAAAGCAAAGCAAAACAAAACAAACAGAAGCCAAAAATCCCACATGCCTCCCCAGGTTTGCAGTGCTTATTTGTTGAAAACTTTCATTCTCTAGCAACACTTTAAAGTTCAAGATGGCATACAGCTGTAATGGATTAAAAGCACCTCTGGCCATGCTGCCATCTGATTCCCAAAAACAATGCAAGCTAGGCTGAGCCATTTAATCCCTTAAACTGCACATCTGTCCCTACAGCAGAGCCTGGACAAGTTACTTTTTTGGAGTAGATCCTCTCCTTAGCCAGCTTGCCCAAGGCCACGCTGACTAGAGGATTCTGGATATTTTAGTGCCTGGTTATAGATATATCACCATTTCTTAATGCATTGGGCCTCCCCAGCAGCATCAAATCTATCTTTCCTAGTTACAACTTCATCCTGTTATTTATCACCTGCTCAATTACTGCAATGACTCTTGCTTTCCTATTCCCAAAGTTCATGTTTTAGAACTGAGTTTTGAGTGTGTGGTACATTGCGTCCAAAATTACGTTCACAAGATATGTCTTTTTTAGCATAGCAAGAACACTCCAGTGGCTAAAACAGAAACTAGCTACCTGGAGGCAAGCCAGAAAGGTGGCCCACATAATGATTGGTTCTCAGGGCTAAGTGTGGAAACAAAAAGTGAGCTGTGAAGCACTTATTTAAGCTGACAAATAAGCTGCACTTGGCGGCAGTTGTAATAAATATGTTATGACAAATCCAGTTTGTCTGAAAGGAAGCGTGTTACAAAAAGGTGGGGGATAATTTAGAAAACAGAACTCTGGTCTCCAGGCCTGAGCATGTTGGAAGGAACTTTATTGGTTAGAATGAAGAATGGAAATGTTGTGGCATGAAGCAGTCAGTCAGGTGGAAAAAAGAAGATGGAGCTTGAAGCCCAGGTCACTTCCTTAACATTGAAGTGAACTGTCAGATTAAATAAAAAGCCCTTTAGCATTCTGCTAGAAATGTCCTCAGTAAGGGAGGGATGAGCTTTGCAGATCCCCCCTCTTCCCTCAATAAGCTCGAGGGCTATTTGAAGCATATGCCAAGTTATACTTGATAATGCTAGGAAACCTTTTGTGGTGTTGGGAAAATATAGGTATCTTATTAAACTGAGCAAAGAGAAGCTGGAGGGCTGGCTTTGGGGTGGGGTTCATGAATAGGAGAGTTGTAGAACTCCTTTCAGAATTTCCTGCCACATAAAAGACAGAAATTGAATCCCATTGGCTCCAGAGATCCACACACACACATCCCACTTAACCTGTTACTATTTTGATTTCAGACTGTTTCACAATGTTTAAGCTATCTGTGTTTAGTCCTATAAATAAAATCTGTGAGAGTTCATGTTGCAGGGAAGAGAATCCAACAGTTAGGCACCTAAATATCTATTTCATGTTTTTTTAAAAAACAAAACAAAACATGCATGCATAAAAACTGAAAAAGTGAATGTAAGAAAGGAATAGCACATAAAAATGTGACTGTAGAAAACAAGTGTTTACAAATATCGTGTGTCATATGGCAACAATTGTCAGAAGGCCACAGTTGGCTGTGACTCCCTCTTGGATGTACCACTCTGGTAAATTAGCTTTACTGCTACATAATGTGCTAGCCTAATCTTAAACATAAAATTTGTAGTAAGGGAAAAATAACCGGAGCTTCTAAAAATTACGTTGTTGGACTATAACTACAAGAATCTCCTAGGTGGCATGACCACTGATGGGGGGCTTGAGGCTCTGGAAGTAGTTGTTTGAAAATTTACATTTTCTAGGCCTTCATGTTCCTGTCCCATGTTGAGTCAAAACAAACTTTTTTGTTTTGTGCTTTTCTGAATTGCACTGCCAATCTATGATCCAAGGGGCTCCAGTACTGGTCCACTTACCCTATCCTTGCAGACTCTCTCCCTGCTGGTGGTATTTAATAGATCAATAGAAAACACTGAGTGTCCAGACTATTTTGTACATCCATATAAGCTAAAGGCTTGCCTTGTTGTTCAAAAATTGTAATTCCCAAGATATTGTGAGTTTTGACATCAAATTCTGGGTTTGGCAAGGGAGTGTGGGTGAGCATGTTGGTAAGCATCTCAAACATGTTTACTAGGGAAAGTCCACATATATGGGTCTATTTACGAGATGAAGAATGTATAATTCCTTTTCTCAGAAACATGCTCAAATGGTATGATCTTCACATTGCCACCTTTGTTGAGGAAGGTATTGTGTTTTCCAAGCCTTTGAACTTCATTTTTGTTTAACTGTCAACAGGTACAACAGGTAAACCATCATCACCACCACCCACAGTTGTGGATGTAAGGCAGATGAATGAGAAACTGGAGACCATTTTGTTTCAGCTCCGTCAAGTTACCCGTGAGCGGGATGAATTGCGGAAGCGTCTTGCACTCTCTTCTCCTGGGTCCACCTTTGATGACTGCAGGTGAAAGAGCACAAATCTATGTCATAGTCTGTTTCCTTATGTAATACAAGTTTGCTTGTGCCCAGGTTTTCATGTAACTTTATCCCTTTTCAAGACTACAGTTACTTAATTTCTCAAACATGTCAGTTTGCTTTTTATATGATAGACACATAGATATCTCTTTTGTGTGTTTGTGTATTTTTGCACATAGTATGAATATCAGCATATTGGAAAGGTAAAGGAAGAATTATTTTTGGAGACTCCCCCAGCAAAAAACAACAAGAACGTACTATCAATGGTGTTGTAAAACCAATTAATTAAGTTGGTGTTGTGGATAAAGTGTTGGATTTGATCCAAGGAATCCTAAGTTCAAATTCCCATTCAACCATGAAATGCACAGGGGTGATTTAGGGCAATCACTCTGTCCCTCACTTAACACACACAGTTCTTTTTCCAGATAAAATGAAGAGTTCTAATATATAAAAGTCAGGTCCAATTAAAAGTGGGGCAAGATGAAAATAAAATAAACAGAAATAACTACATATCACAGAAGCTTCAGCTTGCTCCTTTGACTGGTGAATTGGTGTAGGTAGGCTGCTGCAACATTAGAAGCTGAAAAAAACTGTGTGCTGATTCCTTGGTTATGGCCACTTAGGACAAACCTAAGTTGCCAGTGAAACTGGAAAGGGGCAGAGCTAAAATAAATAACTACTTTATAAATAAATATAAAAATTATAAAATTATAAAATAAAGACTTACCTTAGATAATTTTTAGTGTGTTTCACATGTTGTCACCAGACAATAATGTTTGGAGACAGTTACTTCTTTACATGTTTTATAATTTGGTTTCTGTGTACCTTTCTTGATAATGATAGCCTAGATGTCCCCAAATAATCAATTAAATAATTATTGCAATATAGTGGCTTTGTCTTCTGCATCTTTCTGGTTATTGGCATGAACTGTTTTTGTTTGCTGCTGTAGGAAAAAAGGTCCCATGCCCAGTTCTTCAGTTTTGCCTAATAATTAGTGAAACTTGCCTTGTGTTATGGAGTGGGACATATGGTATTTTGTAAGCATACAGTTGGCATATATTGAGGTTCCTTCAAAGAGACCTATATATCTCTGTACCCTGGAACCTTTGAAAGTCACCCAGGAGTTCTAATCTTAACTGAACATCTTAAGTCACCAGTTTTTGTTAGTGAAAGTTAAAATAGCCCAATTGATAGTTTATCTGCCTTCGGCTTTTGAACACGGAAAAGTAGGGCTTTCCAGTAGTTTGGTTAAGAAGTCTCAAGACAGAACTATGGTATGAATATATGTAGGTACTCAGAACTCCTTGGGCTGAACCTTGCCAGCTATGCTTTAAACAAACAATTTGATGTATTAATATAGAAAACTTAATATTGCAACAAGAAATTTTGTTCTCATTAAGAAAGTTGCTCTGACCTCTAAAATAAGATGAAAGGTTCATGCAGTCCAGCATTCTGTTTACAGAGCATCCAACCAGTTGCGTGTGGGAAGCCCACAAGCAGGACATGAATGCAGCAACACTCTCTCACTCATACTCCCCAGCAGCTGATTCACAGAGGCTCATTACTCTGGAACTGAAAGAATACATAGAAGACATGACTAATAGCCACTGATAACCACATTTTCCAGAACTTGGTCCAGTTTCCTTTTAATGCTGTCCAAGATTGCAACCCCTGTTGCTTGTATAACATAATTATGAGATGTGTGAAGAAGCATTTCCTTTTATCTGTCATGAAACTTCCACTATTTGCCATCAGTGGATGATCCCAGGTTCTAATGTTATGACTGATGGTGGTGGGATTTTCTTCATGTTGAATTTCTCTACACCAGGCATGATTCTATACACATCTGTCTCCCTTTATACACATTTTTTCCTAAGCTAAAACATCCCCAGCCTTTTTTTTTTAGCCTTTCCTGATGAAGCACTTGCTGCACTCCACTGATCAGTTGGGTTACCCTGCCTAGCACCTGTAGCCGGATGGAGAGAGCAACGTTGGGTTAGACAAAAGAGGAAGAGAGTTAGAAGATCAGCTGGATAGCGGAAGGTTTAGAATAAGGAGAGGGTGGGGAGAGCAAGGTATAGGACAGGGAGTGGAGGACCCAAGGGAGGGGAAGGAAAAGGAGGTGGGGCTGAAGGAGAAGGAAATAAAAAGAGAGGTACAGGCATAGTCGAGGAGGGTAGCTCGAGATCGAAAGCAAGGTTGGAGTGAAGTGGCCAGAGGAAGAGTGAGAGCAGGAAAGTTAGTCCCAATGAGTGAGGGCCAGACAGCTGTCTTACAACGTGATCACGGACGCCCTTGGACAGGAGAACATGGGACACATTCAGGGAAGGGATTCGAGAGTGGAAGGCGAGTTGTGTGAAATACCTCAGGGGGGAGTCCTTCCTGGCTGAGAAGTGGGAAGTCATGACTCCAGTTTGGAAACCTGCTATCCAGCTTGGTGGGATGTGGAAGGAAAGAGAGGGGAGCACGGCCCTGGCCCTTCAATTGGGGAGAATGTGGAACCAGCAGGAAAATGCTTACCCTTCTCTCTGGACTTAAATGTGGAAGCACAGGATTAGAGCAGTGGCCTTGGGGTGGGGACTAGCCCATGGTAAAGTAAACAAACTGTTAGGTTGAACTTTTTGACGTATATGTTGAGTTATTAGAGAGTTGTGTTGGCAAAGCGTACAAGAGCTGTTTGACTCTGTTTGTGGACACAGCATGGAGCCAGTAAGAGGGGCCAAGCCCCAGCAGTTGACATGGGCACGGCCATAGCACCTTTTACCATTCTGATGTCTGTTTTCTGAGGTTCAATGAATAAAACCGTACACAGTATCAAAATATGGCTGTAAAGTGCGCCCTCGGCTTACGCTCAGGATCTGTTTCGGGCCCCCGCATAAGCCGAATTCTGCACATGCTCAAGCCCCATTGGAATGAATGGGGCTTGTGCATGCGGTGACGCGGTGGTGCGCACGCATCATGGGCGCATGCTCCATTCATTCCAATGGGATGCCCTTCCCCGTGTGCCTCTACGCAGGTTTGAGCATATGCTCAAATCCACGTATGACGCGGGCGCACTGTATTATGGTTTTGTATAACAATATCATTTTTAAATTATGCCCAGCATAGAATTTGCAATTTTTACATTTTTATATCTGCCATGATCTGGACTGACATTTTCATTGACCTGTCTAACACAACCCCATGATCTCATTCTTAGTCAGTTTTGCTCAGATACCATTTCTGTATTTGTGAAGCTGTGATTATTTGCTTCCATATGCATCCCTCACATTGAATTTCACTTGCCATTTTAATGCTTAGTCCCCCATTATGGAGATATCTTTTTGGGTCCCTTCATAATTATTTCATTCTCACAAACCAAAATAAATAAATAAATAAATAAATAAATAAATAAATAAATATCCCTGTCATCAACACTGACCTCTTTATTACTTTCCTAATCCTAGTAGGCTGCAAGAACAGTGCAACTTGAAATCAGCAATCTTTCTACTTTTCTGGTAGTTAAATACAGTTGACTTTGCAAGGCCTTTCCAGTGAACTCCAAATTAAGACTATTTAGTCAGGACTAGGTCAAGCATTTATAGAGCTTTTATGAAATTGATATAATGGCCTAAGAGTGTCACTTTATTGAGTGTCACTTCATTGTCAGGACAAGTTGACAACAATTCAGTCCTGTTGGCTGCTCAGCAAGGAAGAAGGGACAGATGGCAGGATGAGAACTGTCCTTGTTGATCAGGTTGAAAAAAAAAAGTCAGCCTTTCTCATTTTCAGACCTTGCCATTTCCCAACTCAAAGTGAGAATGTGTTTCATAATTTGGTTGGGTATAACATGCTTAAATGAGTGGCTCTTAATGATTGTATAGCTGTTGTGTGATTTGAACCAGTGGTTTAGTGGCTGATGGTATTGTTTCAGATCTGTTGGGCTAGAATATCTGTTTAATCAATCCATCCTATGTCTTTCCAGAATTCTCTCTATGAGGTGGATAGTACCACCCATTGGATTTAGCTGATATCACCAACCTTAATATATTACTCTGCCTGATAGTAGTGCAAAATGTGGTGTTTTGACTTCATGTATGACTCATGCTGTCTACAATAAAAAGAGTTTTGTAGCTTATGCCTGTTAGCTTGAATGGAGATGAAAGTTTTTAATTTTGAAAGACAGGCCTTCAGGATCTTGATCTGGAAATAATATTTTTATAGGGCAGGGGTGGGCAATACATGATCCGTGAGCTGTTTGTGGGCTCCTCTACCTATATGTTTAGCCCCACAGCCATTGTCACCACCAGCAACAAGATTTGTTAGTGGAAGTATTTTAAATCACTGTTTTTGCATAAAATAAGGTGGGTATAGAGTATATGCAGAGACTGCACTTTGTTTTAAAGGAGTATTGTAGAACCCTCCAAGAACTGTTAGTGTTCAAAATTCTGTGTGCACTTTTTGAAACCAAGAAACAGACTTTTTTGCAATCTGGAAGTAGGGTTTGTGGGGTTTTTTGGTCAGTGCCAGCTACAAATTAATATTTAATTGTAAAATGCTAGTACATGTAAGTTGATCAAGGTTTGAAGTCAATCTTTTAAACTGTTTACAAATCCTGATGCAGAAGGAACTTGGTTAGGTGAATTGTTGTTAGCATTGGCTCAAACAAATCTTAAATCATTGTTAAGACTGACAATAGAATGTGTGTATATGCATGCTGGGAGGTTTTGTGCTGGGAACTTGTGGCTCTATCCTGATAGCTTTACTATTGTTAAGACATTAGCAGTGTTATGTCAGCTCATGGCTATATTTTTGAAAACTGTGTTTAAAAGTATTTCTATTAATTTGGTTTTATGAGTGGTATTGCTGAGTCTTACTTGCATACCTTCAATTGGCTTTGATTTAGATTTCTTGCATGGCAGGGGTTGGACTGGATGGCCCTTGTGGTCTCTTCCAACTCTATGATTCTATGATGCCTTAATAATATTTAGAAATATACAAAACCCCTCCTTGATGTTTCACTGTTCTTGAAAGAGTGCTTAAGTTCTATATTTAGTCAAGATTTCCCCCCACCCCACAACCGATACTTAAAATGCATAATAATTCATGTCATTTTAAGGTCAAAAACTCATCTATTAATTGGTACCTCTTTCTGGTAGGCCCAGTCCCAAGCCAAACCATGATTATGAACGATTGAAGATACAGTGTATGAAGGCAATGTCAGACCTACAGTCTCTACAGAACCAACACACGAAGACACTAAAAAGATGTGAAGAAGCTGCCAAGGAGGCTGATTTCTATCAGTAAGTAAAAACTCACAGCATTAAAGCAACCATGTGTTTTGATCCTCTCTGTATCCTTGCTATGTTACTTCAGTTCTTCTTAATGGTCTCTGTGACTCACACATAATGGGATCACTGCACCTACACAGTGTAAATTTCAGAGTTTCCAAGTTGGTGTTTTGGCGTTAGCCTGCCCCCCCCCTTGCCTAGTATATAACACACCCTAACATCCCATCCTCTCTTCTTTTTCATCCACTGCAGCAGTAGCATCATCTTAGAGCTGTGATGGTGAACCTATGGCACATGTGCCAGAGATGGCATACGATACCATTACACTACACTTGATTAGATGTATGAGGTTTTGTTTCAGTTGGTAGGTTATTATACACATGTTTGAATGTGTAGAAGAATGATATCGGTGTGCGACAATGAACTAAAATACAAAAATTGCATGCAGTGATCATTACCTTAATAGTTGTGTTTAATACTGTGCAGTCATCAAAACGTTTACAGTGAATCATCATTGTCTTGTGGCTTGAGTGAGAATAAAGTTTTCTTATAAGACTTCATATGTTGCACAGCTCATTAAAGCATGAATCCATCCAGCTACCTGTTGATTAATGACAATCACTCAGATAATGTTTATTCTACTTTTCACCTTTCAATCTCTTACTTAAACAAGCATAAGGATAATGATGTAAATATTATTGGACATATATACAGTGGGTCCACAGTATCTGCTGGGGTTTGGCTTCAGGAACCTCCATGGATAACAAAATTAGTGGTGATCAAATATATACAGTAGTGGCACAGTAAATTGGTGTCCCTTATATAAAACAACAAAATGAAGGTGTTCTTTTTGGAATTGTTTAAATGTGAATATTTTCTAACTGTGATTGGTTGTATCTGTGGATGCAGATCTGTATATGTGGAGGGCCAACTGTATTATTTGTCTTTGTGTGTACTCCTTGCATCTATTGTCGGTTCCCACATTTGCTGGTTTCCCTTTTGCAGATTTGATGATTTGCAAATTTGATTCATATATTCTGCCTAAGAATCTCTAGGTCCTCCAAGGCAATTATCTGGTCAGCCTTCAGTTGAAATTGATCATAAAGTCATGCTGGAGGACCTAGAGATTCCTAAAGAAGTGTTCTCTCGGGGAAAATATAGCATTCAGAATTTATATTGATATTTATTTATATTTGTGGTTTTCACAGGGTACCCCAACAAATGGCGGGGTCAACTGTAGTTTAGTAGGTTGCAGTTAGTCTTTTGAGCCACAAGATTTGTTAATTAGAATTCCTAAAAGGATATTAGCATCGAAAAAACTATCACAGCTGTTTCTCTGTTGTTCTTGGGATTTTATTTTTGATTAAATCATTGGATTCCAAAAACAGCTCATTAAGATAAGTTACATGAATCCCTTGACAGCTGAACTGAATTTACATTTTTTTCTTTCGGTTCACTACAAAGTGTGAAATCAAGCATATACCCTGTGGAATGGATTTTAAAACTTTTTTTTTTGGCAATAAGTCACATCATCAGACTTTGGCCACAAAGTTCAATGTGACAAAATTCAAGCTTATAATTTGCTGCTTCCCTGGAGCAGATAGCAGTGGCTTGCAGAAAGCACTAGCATAGCCACCTAAGCAACACAGTGATATTGCTCTGTGTGACTACTTGCTTCTAAAGATTTAGTTTTATTTAGAAAATAAAATGCCTTCAATCTGATTTCAATTTCTGCACAAAGTAACATGCAGTTTAACACTGCAAATTACTCATGCACATCAAGGAATTAAAAAAAAAAAAAGCAACACTACCTGTTAAGGTTGCCAATGTTTAAAATTGTTCCTGTGCTTTTGAACAGACTTGAGATAAAACATGGAATCCTTCTGCTAGAATGTGGGTAAAGGGTAAAATATGTTTGTGCTGAATTTCTACTTGGAAAGTCTTTCGTGTTAGAGGAGCAGGGGCAGCTACTGTAGATGGCAATCTTAAGATTTTGTTTTGAATCTTCCAAGATAAGAGTATGGAGAACAAAAGGAGAATTTCTGATAATATGGCAGAAACACAGTGCTTCTGCCCATGTAAACCATACTAAAGCTCATGTTTGCTAGGCTGAGGATTTTGCCACAGCCCCTGCGGAGACATTCAAGTGTTCTTCCTAACACAACATTGGGACTGACTGCCCCGGGTCTCTGTGACCCATAGGTACCATTTACAAAAGTGAGGTAATTCAGCACAAAGGGCTTCCACAACAGACAATTTCCAGTTAGCTACTTCCTCCTTCTTTTCTGTCTCTTCTCCACTTTCTCAATCTCCATGAGCAGTCATTTTGGAATGATGGCCAGTTTTCAGCATTTAGTAAAGTTACTTCTTGGGACAGCAAGTTCCCAAATTTCCCAGTGGTTCCTACACTTTCATACTGTATTCAGTTAACAGAACCTTCTAAGTCTGGATGGTTTCCTGTAGTTCTTCTTCTTCTTTTATGGATATTTAATGAAACAATTAATTGTGCCTTTCTTTTGAACCTTTGTTATCTTCACCAGTACATTACACAGTCGTCTGCTGAGTGACCAGTCCCAGCTGAAGGAGGACATGGACACCTTGAAGCGGAAGAACAGTCAGTTGGTACGAGAGCACAATCACCTCCAGCAGTCCTGTGAGGAAATGAAGAGGCTCCACGATGAGGACCAAAAAGAGATAACAGACTTGCGCAGTCAACAACAGCAGGTAGCCTTTCTTTGCCTGCTGGGTTTATCTGCTGATTTCTTCTCTTTTCACTCCCTGCTCTGCTTTTGCAAGAAACTGTGGGCACTGCAGGGATGTTTCTTTTCCTGCCATTTCTTTAATACACAGAAGTTCTTTTCTTTTCCTTAATTTATTTAGATGATAGAAAATGGATGTGGAGCTCTACCTGTATAAATTAGAAACAGTCACTTTATTAAAAAAATGTTGCTCCTGATATAGGGGGTTGATAAATTATTATTTTGGCTTCTTTCATTTCTGTGGTTTCAGTTCAGGGTATTTGGGTTTTTCTCCTTCTTTTAAAGCCTTTGATCACTTTCAGCCCTATGAATGTACTGATTTGAAAGGTCTTCAAGAAGGGAGTACAAGATACTAGGATGAGAACCATTTGCTGATGGGAGCTGCACTGAGAAGAAGGAAAGGGTGTGTGTATGTGTGCGCACATGGGGGGGTAATGCTGGATTTAGACATTGTATTTGGGTAGTTTGAAGTCTCATGTCAACATATGGAGCTGTGCTTTGTCAGTCTGTATAGCCTTAAAGGCTTTTCAGATATTATTCAACATCTGGCATTTGACCAGGGTGTGGATTTGGGCTTTGCACTCTCTTCATCCTTGATTCCTGTTACATTAGGGCAGTGGTTCTCAAACTGTGGGGTGCGATCTCCAGAGGTGGCATGAGGGTTGCTCAAGGTGGGGTGCAAAACGTGGGAGTCCCTGATCCCCCCTCCTCCTCTTCCAAAACTTTTCTAATGTGTAAAATTTACACATGTTGAGTTAAATATTGAATTTACTTAACTAAAACTGTTCTAATTTGAATGATGTTATTTCCCTATAAAATATTAAAATGTGAATATACATAAATGTGCGAATTAAAGTATGCAAACTAAACAAAAATGTTTTAATTAATATACTACATTGAATGGGGGTAGAGCATGACATCCATATGTAGATGTAAAGGGATCACAAGGGTAAAATATTTGGGAACCACTGGCTTAGGGAGAAAACAACTAACTGGTAAATTTCCAACCCATTTTCCACTTTTTTATACCTTGTCACCTAGAACCAGAGAACTACTGTATTGTTAAATCAGAATGATTTGAACATAGTTTGGTTTATTTATGTAGAACTTCAGACCAACATGATAAAGATTTTTTTCTTGAAGACAAAACTGTTGTAAAAGATAAACATATTTTTGAATGTGTCTAATTGTTAGGCTTATCTTGTTCTAAATTTCACTGTAAATCTCATGTACCATCTTGTGATTGAGAAGCAATCTGAAAACAGTATGACATCCACTCTTCACTTTCATGGGGGGTGTGTGTGTGTCAAGGAATACTTACAGGAGGATGTGTCTTGATTATATAGAACATCTTAACAACAAAATAACTAATTCATATAACAAAAGTGAATTCTGTGTAAATAAAATATTTTGGTTGTACTAGTGGGGGAAGTGTCATAACGATTGTGTTCTTTTTTAGTCTGCACCACTTACAAAGCTATGAATGGATGCTGATTTTTTTTTAGCTAGGTTAAAAATGTATAAATATTTCATATTCTTGGGGAAATGGTAGAGAAGTAAGAAGACATGATATTTATGACTACTGTCTTGAACAGGGAGGCTTTCACCTTTTATTATGGCCCAGTTCCCACTTACCTCTTGATTTGATTCCTGCACCGATTCCTGAAACCAGTTCAGCAAACAGAATGGTTCCCACTATGTTTGTGTCAGTTTCAAGAATCGGTGCAGGAAGGGATAGCTGCAGCTTCCCTGCCATGCCTCCCTCCATCCTCCTGGCCATACCAGTAAGTGGGGTGCGGAGGAGAGGTCGGGATGGAAGGAGAGAGGCAGACTGGGAGGATGGAGGACTGAGGACAGAACAGGCATGGAGGTGTGGCCGGGAGGACGGGGAAGCCGCTCCCAGTGGGAACCAGGGCGGATTCAAATCTGATTTGAATCTGCCTGGTTCCCATTTGGGCTGAATCAATTTATTTCTAAATAAATTGATTCATCCCCCCAAAACACCCCATTTTTCCAGTGTCTTTTTGACGCGGATTTAAATGGGTAAAATCCATGGTCCCCCTTTCCAAATCACTTTAGCGATTCGAATTAAGTGGGAACCATGGTGGTTTAAACTGCATCATTTGGAATCACAATCCAGTTTAAATCATAGTGGGAACAAGGCCGTTGTTACTCCCAGTTTCATACTCTTACCACTTTGTGAGTTTGGATGAAATTAGATGGAGAATAACTGGATTACATGGAGTTTACATGCAAGGCTATATTTCAACACAATCAGATTACTGCTTAAAAGCTTGGATTTTCAGCCTTTTGACATCTTATCTTTCTCAAGCTAGATGATTAACCTCAGACAGCAAACAGCTTAATTTTCATTAGTGAAGACGGACATGAATTCATCTGCCATGTTCTTACTCCTTACAGTTGCTTTAATACTTGGACACAGATTGAAATTGAGCCTTATAATCTAATTTGCCCTTGAACTGTGTATACAGTTATAGTTCCAAGTGAAGTCAAACAAGTGATTATGCTTATATAGCAGGTTGTGAATTCATTGTGGAAAGATGTTTATGAATCAGTTTGATGAAGAAATCTCAAGTTGACTTGGCCAGCCATGCTGAGTAAGAAGATTATCTGTAGAGATGGCAGGTGCACTTCAAGCTGAGAAAGATTTTTCAAGCTGCTATAGCGTCATCTTTCCCTTTTAAGGCAAGCATAAATTGTTCTAGTGTGGAACCTGTTAAGAGCCACCAGGATCCTTTCACACTATACAATTATAGTGCTATGATTTCACTCTGCAATTGCAACATATATGGAATCCAGGGATTTGCAATTTTGTTGTTGTTGTTGTTGTTTTGTGCCTTCAAGCTATTTCCTACTTACAGCTACCCTAAAGAGATCCTATCACAGGGTTTTCTCTGCAAAATTTGTTCAGAGAGAATTTGTCTTTGCCTTCCTCTGAGGCTTAGAGAGTGTGACTTGCCCAACGTCACCCGGTGGATTTCTATGGCTGAGCTAAACCCTGGCCTTCAGAGTCATAGGTTCTGTTTGCAACTTAAGGAGGTGTACTGAGAATACTTAACCAGAGAGCTCTAGTGCCTTACTAGATGACAAACTTGATCAGCTTCCAGATGATATAGCTATGGCAGATGAAGTGGAATCACAGTTCTGTGGTTGTGCAGCTGAAAGGGCACTAATCCAGCCCTCCAGTCACCTATCCTTTCTGCTTGATTCACCATTGACACCAAAAGCCCATTTGTGCCATGGCAGGCCTGTATTCAAAAGTGAGAGGAGTAATTATAACCAAATAGATGGGTGGAAACCAACTTATTTTACAGATTAATCAGACCATCAACAAACTAACCAATAAATATGGTATATTTGAGTTATGTAATACACTACTTATATTGAATGGATGTTTTTCCATTTGTGAAGAGAAATGAAGTGGTGGAGAACTGCTTTGCATGCAAAAGATTGTAGACTCAGTCATTGGTATCTTGATGTAGAACGATCTCAAGTAGCAGAACATCTATGTCACAGAGGAAGGTGGCGTGGGCCGAGATCATAGATCAAGCAGGGAGAGCAAAAGACCAAACCAGCTACATCTTCATTATCTGAATTGTTTCCCTAGTCTGTCCCACCTCCACAAGCAAGCAGAAGTAGCCCTTCTCTGGGGTTGACAGCTGTCTGGGCAGGGGAGACTTTTGACAATTTACAAAGGGCTGGACTAGAGAATAGCTCCCTGCACCCCACCCAAAAAGAGACTTATATGTGCTTAAACCTTATTACATTTGTGTATATAATTAACAAGATGATGTCCAAAGTAAACAATAATGGGCAAAATGTAGGGATTATATTATTCAGTGAAAGGCAGCTCATGTTCCTATATGGCATAGATCTGTGGTTGTCATGGAAATTTTAAAAAAGCCAATCATGGCATTAGAGGTTGGTCTGGGAGTTGTGTATGAAAATCATCCCTTTCATATTCTATCTGAGAGACTGGCTTGTAGATTCAACAAGGACTATCTAATTATAAGATGGCAGCAATTAGTAAAACAGAGTCCTCGACATCAGGAAAACACATGTTGTATTATTTAAGTTCAATGGTGAATACTGTTTGTAAACTGATGTTTGTAGATGCAACATACAAATAAACTATTTTGTGAATGGCCTTCTCTTCTATAGTTGACTGTTTTCAGAGGGTGGTATGGATTCTGCTCTTCTGCCATCTTGTAAGGTAGTACAAGGTTCCATCTTGTCCGTGTTGTATTTTAATTGTATGTATGCATGTATAGGTTACCACAGTTCAGACTGAGGTGTTGTAATATGTTGGTGACACCAGATCACGATTTCTTTTTTACCAGCCCAAGGAGTAGCATTACTTTATTCCAGCATTTAGACTCTGTTGTGATCTGCATGTGAGAAAATTCACTAAAACCAAATCAGTCACGACAGAAGAAATCCATGAGATGTGGATATGGTGAACATTCCTCTTGTTATTGTTATGTGTCTTCAGATCATTTCTGATTTAGAACCTTAAGTTTGACCCTAAAGCATAACTATGGTGGAGTATTCTTGACAAATTTCTTCAGAGGGGTCTTGCTATTACCATCCCTTTTGGGTTTCCCTGATCAGGCCTGAGGTCGTTCTTGTACTAGATAGCATTATGTTCAGGTTTGTAGTTTCAGTTTATTCTTAGATCGAGCACTTCCTACTGGAGGCTCTGGTAGTAGTTGACTAGCAAGATGTTTTTATACATCTGTGTCTCTTTATAACAGCTGTTTTCCTCTTTCCTGGATGCACATCTTGCTCTTGCCATATGTGCTTTGCTATGGAATATTGCAGTGCACTTTATATAGAGTTGTTTTTGAAGATAGTTTAAAAATTGTAGCAGAATTTGGTGCTCCATGTTTCACTGGGATGGTCTGCAGGGAATATATTCCCCCTGTTTGCTTCTGCCTGAGAGAGGGCTTTCATTGGTGAATGCTCAAGGGGAAGGGTT
The DNA here is from genome assembly GCF_019175285.1 of Sceloporus undulatus. Classification (NCBI taxonomy): domain Eukaryota; kingdom Metazoa; phylum Chordata; class Lepidosauria; order Squamata; family Phrynosomatidae; genus Sceloporus; species Sceloporus undulatus. The sequence continues at coordinate 153,130,885 of NC_056524.1, read as the reverse complement.
AATAATCTTTCATTTTAGTTGGAAGGTGCCTTTATTTCTCCTCTTCACACTCACTACACTCAGTATTAGAAAAGAGAATCTTCAGTGTATCTCACCAGTAACATGAACCATATTCAAAAAAATAAAACATATCCAGGTGTAGCCATCATGTTGGTTGTATGCAAAACACAGTAACATCCAAAATCCACATAACAGTGATACCTTTATTGGGTCGATCGAATACGCACAAAATATGTCATGCAAGCTTTTCGAGCTCCACTGTTTCTTCATCTGGGAAAAGTGTTAAAAATCATACCAGGGGCGGGGATAGTGACGATGTTGGACCTAAGTGTTTTTATCTAGGCATTGGTCACTTCTCATCTAAATTAATCTCTTCAAAAATATTCAGGAGTGGGAGGCAACAACAGTCTGTATTACTGTTGATGCATGACATCTTTTTAAGCTTGTTTAAAAAAAAGCACAGCAGCTTCCACTTGCTTAGAAGGACAGAAAGTTTCGATCAGATTCCTTCCACTGAGAGAGATGGCCATTAATTTTCTGTGCAGCAGCTGACTGACTTAATAAGTCTTTTCTGCTCATTTATAAGGCTTGCTGTTACCATGACAGTATTCTTTGGCCTAGCTCAGATTATTTACTCTTCTTCCTGACATTGAATGGGAAAACTCCCCTGTTATGTTTTCTCTTCCATTTCTCTACTATTCACCTCATGCCTTAACTTTGTTTCCTTTTTTCATGTACAGTGGTACCCCGGGTTACGAATTTAATTCGTTCCGCCGCCACGTTCGTAACCCGAAATCCTTCGTAAGCCGAAAAAGCCATAGGCGCTAATAGCGAAAGCCGCGATTTCGTGCGAAAAAGCGCCGAAAAGCACCAAAATTTTTTTCGTAACCCGAAATAACCTTCGTAACCCGGAACAGTTTTTTTCTATGGATTTTTTTCGTAACCCGGAAATTTCGTAAGGCGGCGCATTCGTATCCCGGGGTACCACTGTATTTTCCTATCTTTTTCCTTTTCTTTTGGTCCCCTTTCATCCCCTCCTCCTTTCTGAACAAGCAATTTAAAACCTAACTGCTTTGGGAGATTGCTTGGTCTTCATTTTCAGTTTACTGATTACAGCCTTGCAAAAAATATTTTGACCACACATTATTTCAAATTGTGTACCAGGAGATTGTGACCACTGCCTCACATTATGGAGAAGGGGTATTTTTTCTCTAAAGAATGATTCAAAGGTCTGCTGTTGAAGTATATTCAAGATTAAACTTCATCAGACATGACATCATATGAGCAGTTGCCGTTCATTATTGTAAAATTATTTTTAAGTAACTAGTGATAGCATAATTGCAGTTCCATTTCTGAACAGTTGTGTAGAACCATGGGATAGCCAGAAATCAAGATGCTCCTGAGAAATAATCATGTGGTCTTAAACTCTGAGAAGGGACACCTTCTTAAATTGTACCCCTATAGATATAAAAACATTAACTTCAATAGAATATGTGGGTACAAAATAGTACAATTATTTAGCTGGTTTAGGGTTCAGATTAAATGCACTTCAGACAGATTCTTCTGTTTCAACCCAGGTCCACTTTGAAACATGTGAAGAGTTAATTGTAAAATCTGGGCAGGACTTTGAGGGGCTGATGTGTCCCATTCCTTACTCAGTAGTCACACAGCATTTTTCTGTCTGTTGTGTTTATTTCCAGGGCCAGAATCAGTTGGAGCAGGAGATCTAATAATAGATTATAGTAAGATAAAACAAAGGAGGGGTAGGGATTCAGTTTCCCTCATTGGCTTCCCCTTTTAATCTTAAAACGAACCCCATTCCCTGCTCTGCATGTCCTGGTTTTTTTTAAATTGGATTTGTTACTTTTGAGGCTTAATTTACTTGTAGGTGCTTTGCAGTCCACAGGTATCTGTATCTGCAAAAGAACAGTCAGTGCATATGGTCCCAGTTAGTCTCAGGTGCATGGAAGACACTGAGCATGTGCTTAGGTTCCCCACTTTCCTAGTATACTTGCTGATCCCCCTACATCACCATCTGTCCATCAGTTGACCAAATCATATGCCAGACATATACGTATCTAAACTGTTTAAACATTTTGCCTCAGTGTGGACAGCTTGTGGTGGCATCAGATGCAAGGCAGACATCCCAGGTGGGTGTGGGCAATGCCTCATCAAGCACAGGCAGTAATTGAGACCATGTTGTTTAATCTAGGGCTCCCCTATAAAACTGGGCAAGTACGGAGTACAAAGGTCCGATTGTATTTATGTGTACATTTAAAAGTGTGTGCTGTGTGGATTTGAGAGATGGGTGTCTCTCTGTTCAGTTTCCCCACAGTGTGTTTTAAAGTTGACCTTTTTCCAATTTTCTTACTATCTGTAAGTATTTTCTGGCTACTCTCTGGAAATAGATACTCACTACATGTTCATCTCATGAACCTGACTTTTAAAACAAGTAGTTTACAAATCATTAATGCCTCATTTATTGTCAGTTTGTGTTATAGGTTGAGTATTTCTTATCCAGAATTCCAAAATATTCCAAAATCCAGAATTGTCCACATGGTGGCTGAGATAGTGACACTAATTATTATTATTATTAACCTTTATTTATAAAGCGCTGTAAGTTTACACAGCGCTGTACATCAATTTTTTAGTCAGACGGTTCCCTGCCCTCAGGCTTACAATCTAAAAGACACGACACAAAAGGAGAAGGGAGTGGTGGTGGGGAATAGGATCAGGTCCAGCAGATCTTTTCCACCTCCGAGGCCTGGACCAAGGCAGATGGACTGGAGGAAGGGCTTGGCTTCTTGATGGATGGTTAGAAGGAGGCTTCCTGGGTCAGAGAGGGGCTCACCTCTGGGAATGCTTCTCTAAACAGTATAGTCTTTAATTCAGTTTTGAAACTGGGCAGAGAAGTGATGAGGTGTGCATGTGGGGGAAGAAGGTTCCAGGAGTAAGGGGCAGCAAGCGAGAAGGGACGAATTCGGGAGGGGGCAGTGGTAGTCCTACATTGTGACAGAAGACCCTGACTACCAGAGCGGAGGGTGCGAGTAGGAATGTAAGGAGAAAGAAGGTCAGATAAGATAATCTTATGGTTTAGTGTACACAAACTTTGTTTCATGCACAAAATTATTAAAACTATTGCATATAAAATTACCTTCTGGTTCTATGTATAAGGTGTTTACAAAACATGAATACATTTCATGTTTAGACTTGGGTCTCAGCTCCAAAATATTGCATTATGTATATGAAAATATTCCCAAATCTGAAAAATCCAAAATAGTTCTGGTTCCCAAGCATTTTGGAGAAGGGAACGCAACCTGTATCACTTTAACTTAATTTTGAGCTTTATGGGTATTTTGGAGAGATGTAATGGACAATGCAACTGGTATGCCACCTTGTGGTAAACCCAGTTACAATTGTTAGAGAAAAAGATCTTTGTGATGGTTGATGTCTCTTGTTACCGGTGGTTCTGGACTGGTACCAACTGGAACAGATGCAGTCTTCTCAGCTACTCAGTATCAAAGTAACTTCCACACAGATTTTCACTCAAATGAGGGTTTATTAACTTTGTTGCTATTTACACTTTACAGCAAGCTACTATACATCTATACTCTTTCAGAGTCCATGCTAAAAGCTTGAATGTGACATCAGTCTTTGTTCTCTCACAAGATCAACATTCCCACCAAGTAGACACACCTCTTTCCCATGAAGTCACCATACTACACAAAAGCATAACAATAATACATTTGTTTATATTATGTCTCAGCACATGTCCTTGAAGACGTTCTTCCAGGCCTAGGCTTTCTGGCCTGCAACAGGAACCATTTTAAACCTTAGTTAACGATTGACACATCTGAACATTTTCAATACAATTTAGAAATATATTTTAACAACAATTGCATGGTGTTTAATAAATACATTATTATTATTATTATTATTATTATTAAACTTGATTTCTATAGCGCTGTAATTATACACAGCGCTGTTCAAAGTCGGTAAAATTAGGAGTAAATAAAAGCCTGCCCAAGGCGTACATTCTAAGATAATAACAATTAAAAGAGGAATAGATAAAATTACCATATAGAAAGGAAAAACAGATTAAAAAACAGATACATGTGAGGATTTCTGCTTTGTTCTGTTGTGTGCTAAATATAACTTGCTCTATTCCCTAATATTCCCTGGTATTCATGTCAAACCAGGTGATAATAGTTTGGGTCTCTTCCCCTCCCTCCTTTTTGAAGATTTGCCTTTCTCCAGTCTGCTGAGAGTTCTCCAGGGATTCACAAAGATAGCTCTGAGATTACTTCTGCCAGTACTTTTAATACTCTTGGATGTAGTTCAACTGGCCCTGGAGACATCAATTAGTTTAGAGTAGCCAGGCACTCCATAGAAAACTGGTATGCTGGGATTCTAATTTTCAAAAAATTTAAATTTTACAAAAACATAAAATTATTTCTATAGAGAAATATCAATATGGGTGGGCTTCCCCCCACCTCCCCTTTTCGTGAAGTTCAGTTTAAAGGAAAGTGACCACTGTACAAAATTACTTCACTGTTAGGGTGTTTTCCATCATAGGAATGTAAAGCATTTTCCTGTTTTTATGATAACACAGGAGACATCATCTGTCCAAAGAAAAACTCTTTTTACATCTTTGACTAGTGAGTTGCAAGAGAAATGTGAATTGAAATCGGGGAGAGGGGGGATGTTCTTTCCTGTGGGAAGGAAATAGTTTATACTCTTACATGAACAGAACCATGGGACCTACTAAAAACCTTTCTTTGAGAGCACCATTGAGTTTTTTGCAGGCTTCTTAGTGGCATGAAACAAACTGCTATTTCCTTCAGTTCACAGTTCTATCTGTTATTGGTGGTTTTGTGATTTTATATTATGAGCTCTCATGAAGACCTTAGTAGTCAGATAGGCAAGCTAAAATGTAAGAGTAAATAACATCTCATTGGTTTTTCCTGTGTTTAAATAAGATTGAGGGCTGTCTGCCTGGAATTTTTATTCAAAACATGCTTTATTATTACAGGTTATGAAGCAGAATGGGTCGTCAGAGATACTAAATAAACTGTATGATACAGCAATGGACAAGCTAGAGGGTATGAAGAAGGATTATGAAACACTAAGGAAACGGTACAATGAGAAGATAGCAAGCCACAATACTGATCTAAGCCGGTTAGAACAGACGGAAGAGGAGAACAGACGTCTCCAGAAACAGATTGACATGTTGATGAAACAGCGGGACACGGCAATACATTTCCAGCAGCAATACTCCTCCTCTCTCAGAAGGTAAAAAATACTTTTAAGGCTGCTTGCCCTGCCACAGAGCCCACAGACTTTTTTTGTATTTCTTTCTCTCTTTTTTGATGGAACAAACTATCACAATTACCTGTCTCAACCTATTTTGCCTTATTTTTGGGTGTTCTTTAAATAATTCTTCCTTCACTTAAGGCCTTTCATGGTGCATGATTATAGCACTATATTCTGCCTTAACTGCTATGGCAAAATGCTGTTAAATCCTGTGATTTGATAGTTTAGGGAGGGTGGAATTTAATATTTTCAGAAAGAGATCTTCATCAGAATACAAACCCCAGGATTCCATGAGATGGAACCATGCCAGTTTAAGTGGAATCGTAGCACTATATTTGTGTAGTTGTGTAGTTTAAGGGTATTTGAAGCCAAATGTGACATGATATGACCAGCCACTTTCATATATTTGCCACATTCATTGTATAAAGGAGTGTGTGTGTGTGTGTGTGTGTGTGTGTGTTTAAAAGGGCAAGAGAGAATTTCATGAAATAAAGTCTGAAACTATATATGGTTTGTTTTTCTCTGTACTCTTCCCTTCAGCTTAGTGCTGGTATTGAAAATGAAGTTGATTGGAAGACAGGTATTAGAAGCAACGGAGCTTAAAAATTTAAGCCAGGGAAAATTCAATTCTTTTCCCTTATCCATCTCTTTTAACATTGGAATTGGACTTTTATCAGGCTTCCTGCGGCTTCTTACCTAGGCACCTCTTTTACTTACTTACTTACTTACTTACTTACACACAGAGAGAGAGAGAGAGAGAGAGTTACTCACACAAGGAGAGTCTATATGAATAGGACAGACATATCACTAGAGAAACATAGGCGGGGTACAAACTGCCAGAAAGAAGCGCGTCCCTGGCGCCTCTCTTTGCTCTGCAGGGGCACCACAGCAACCAAATTGCATGGTGCTCCTGTGGAGCAAAAAAGGAGCACCGGGAAGCAGCTCCTTTTTTGCAGTGCACTTCACGCCCTAAAGCGCCAGTGATGCCGCGATGATGTCGCAACTGCGCCGCCCCCGTTTGGAGGCAGTGCAGCTGCGACATCAGCAGTACGCGCCGCGTCTGGTGGGCGTGCTGCAGCTGTGGCGCCCTTGTCACATCCAAGGACTGCCGTGTGTGAAGGCGCTGTGCCCACCAGGCAGCCCTCACACGTGACGACGGCGCCTCAAAGGCCCGTCTGTTCTGGGCCATAATTGGCTATATTTCTTCTAAGCTGGTGATTTCAGAGAGTATTGTGTGCCTTGGGTAAAAAGTGAGGAAGAATTTTCCCCAATTTTCAAAGAAATTGTAATCACCTGGTTTTCTTTAGATTTGAATCAGTTCAGCAAGAACTAAGCAAAGCCTAAGCTGGTGATTTCAGAGAGTATTGTGTGCCTTGGGTAAAAAGTGAGGAAGAATTTTCCCCAATTTTCAAAGAAATTGTAATCACCTGGTTTTCTTTAGATTTGAATCAGTTCAGCAAGAACTAAGCAAAGCCACTGTCCAAAACAAAGAGCTGCAGAGAGAGATGGAGCGACTACAGACAGAAGTGACACGGTTTAAAACTATGCAATTGAAGGCTGTAAAAGACGCAGAGAAGTACAAGGAAGAGAGAGATTCTGTGTTCAGTGAGTACCGTCTCATCATGAGTGAGAGAGATCAAGTTATCAAAGAAGTAGATAAGCTCCAAACAGAGCTGGACCTTGCAGAATCCAAATTAAAAAACACATCCTCAGAGAAAAGAGTGGCTAGTGAAGAAATGGAAGCTTTAAGACAGGTATGGTATTGTAAAGTATTTTTTCGTACACAGAAGGGTTAGGTGATTTTGTTTCCTTAGCACTGTGCAAGCTAATGCTTAGTTCTGTGCAAAATCTTTTCTGCCTATTATGTATAGAAATAGTCATACTTTTCAAATATAGTGGGCCCTTATTATCTCCTGGGGTTTGTGCAAAATAACAGTCTTAGCTGCCTCCCAGAAATTCAGAAGGGTGAATATCATACCAGTCTGTTTTCCCTTGGGAGTGATTTCCATTGTCAAGATGCTGCCTCAGAGAGAAGGCCATGTCAATTGTGTCCACCAACCTAGTCTTGCAGGATAGTATGACATGCAACATTAACTGTTGAAGATATCAAATTTTGGACACACACGTGTGAGAGAAGGCAGTCTTTCAGAGTGTGTACTTTGATTTTGTCTGTTCTCAGTCTATTTGGCTTCAGCTGAGGACCCTAGGTTACAAAAGAAGGAGAAAAGCTCACCCATGTTCTCTAGACCATGCATAATTTTATATATCTCTGGCCACTGTAAACCCAAGTTCTGGAACCCTGGAAGGTGGGGGGGGGAGCAAGTGGGGGTAAGTGGATGACAATAAGAGAAACTGGTAAGCACTGCTGCCTGCTGGTTCTCCATTTCAGATCAGACCCACCACTGATTTGTAATCATTTGGCAGCCCTATCTAGTTCATTCCCTAGGCACAAAAGAGTTCTTAATATTAAGATACTTTATAATTATTCATTATACTTAATCATTTTCAGAGCTGTGTTATTTCTTCTTTCTGTACATGGATAAGACTTTCACATTTCAGCTTGTCAAGAGAAATGTTTGCTTCAGCACTTAATGGTTCTACCCATGATGGCTCCATTTTAGGAACTAAATTCTGCTTTAGTGGAAAGAGATCGAGCAATCTGTGAAAGGAATGAACTCTTGGAAAAGTACTGCCATGAAGTGAAAGACAAGGCTGAGGCCCAGAAAGAACTGGATCAAGCATGCAAGGATATTGAGACAGTGAAGGAAGAAAGAGATGTGGCCAGGAAGGAAAGAACAGAAGCTATCATCCAGAGAGACCATTTGCTAAGAGAATACTACCAAGCTCGCCAGGTACTGGCATCCTTTGTATGTTTGTTCTGTTTTCCACTCTATTAGAACATTGTTCTACAGAAATAGTTATCTCAAGAAAACCCACAAATAAAATCTCTTCTTTGTCTACAGAGGGGGAAAGCAACTGAAATAAGGACAGAAACCTTGGTTTAATTGTAGCCATTCTGTTTTAAATTGAGGGTTTGGAGTACCGTTTACTTCTTTTTCCTGCCTCCTGCCTTTTCAGCAGTTCTACTCTGACTAAGCCTGGATCTTATCCAGTATATTATCAGTTACCTTCTAATTTTTTCCTTCATTTGGAAATTCTGAATTATCCAGCTTTACCTCTGGAACATAGTAGTAATCTGCTTTTTTTCTGTTTGCTGTTTTCTGAACTTCATCTGGGCTTCTGATATGTGGTGTTTGCTATAGTTTTCATGTGTGTGGACCTTATCAAACGGAGGGACTTACATGGGTAAAATGTTGCTGAACTGTTGCAGAAGCTTGAAGGTGGGATCATCTGTCACACTTCTAAAACTTCATTGAGGCTTCCTGCTTTTCTTCCACTGATGAAGCATTTATGGAGAAGCCATTTTTTGAATAACGGGATATCCTTTGATAATACGGAACTCTTTGATAATATTTAACTTTGTAGTGAAGACCTTTTTGTTTAAAGTTCATTTATCAAATTAGTAAATTTTATTTGATTTTTTTTATCTCTAGTATCTGACTTTTTTGTACATTATTACATCATTTTGTAATTTTATTGCATCTTATGACTCATTTTTATTGCAGTTTGCTGCCCCATCCAGAAGGTTGGGTCATAATCTTTTGTACTATAGACACCATCAGTGTTTCTGCTAAATGAATCTCAAAATACCACTTAATTTGAAAACCTGTGTTAAAAGTCTTTGTCTTTATTTTTTAAAAAAGTAAAATGCAGTCACTTCCTACATATTTGATTATATGTACTGGACATAATTCCACTTTCTCAGATACAAGATTCTGCTACACTGGATATAGAAAGAGCTAACAAAGAAATTGAAATGCTTCGGAAGCAATATGAAGCAATGACACAAGAGTTAAAAGAAGCTGTGCAGGAAGCAGAAGTAGCAAAATGCAGAAGAGATTGGGCCTTCCAGGAACGTGACAAGATTGTTGCAGAACGTGAGAGCATACGGTAAAAATAAGTTTGGTGACAGACAATCCTAGTTGGAAATTTATCATTTATAAAAATATAATAGGAAAATAGTATAATAGCAAAGCAGTGTAATAGATGCAAACAAATATAAGTTTTACATTTTTATAACAATGAAATAAATGATTAATTGTTTACATTTTATTGATAGCAGACGACTGGGGGGTAGAAGAGACATAAGTGGAAATATATATGGGAATATGTATGAGAATGTTTATATATGGTTATTGTTAGGATATGCTGGCAATATGTCTTAAATAATACAAATATTTTTTAAAAAAGAAATTGAGATACTATGCAGCATTACAACACTGAAATAATTAACCAATAACTTGCAGATGAAAAGAGGATGTGATTAATTTTGGCTTTTAGACTGAAAATAGTGTGAGTCAAATGAAATGTGATGGGAATACCTTGTTGATGGTTCATGATTGCCCCAGCCATATATATGTTGAGGTGTGGATTACATTGGTATCAGAAAGTGCATACAGAGTGCTCTCCCCTTACGTGGGGGGTCCGCCGAGGGTGCATGCACCATTGCCTTTCATGGTAAGCAGCTTTCAATGTAAGCTGAAAGCCATGTAAAGCATGCCTGCATATGATGCGGGTGCACTGTATAATAGAAGCTGGATGTCGCTTCCTTTTTATCTCTCTGGAATTCATTGTCCTAGATATCATTCCCCCATCTCAGTTCAAAAATGAGATAGACAAGGAGAAGCACAGTGGAGGGTTAATGTTGTTGAAATCTAGCCTCTGATTCTTTTTTCAGAAAGTTACTGACTCTAAGCGTTGCCAAAGATTTTTATAAAATGTAGTAAGTATATAAATAGACCTTAGTAAATCTCAGTTTGGGTATCATCCTATAGACATCTTGTATCACCTGAGCTATGCTATGCATATAATGCATCCTTTTTAATTTTTGTAACTTTTAAGATTAGAAAAATAACTTTTCTACAGAGGTAGAATTCAAAGGTATACTGTAGTCATGTTAGTCTGGAAAATCAAAGGGATCTGAAAAAAGAAATTGATAGCATCAGCGTTTGTAGACTTGAACCTACTTTCTCAGCTGCATTTGTTTCTGTTAGTCTCAAAGGTGCTGCAAGATCTCTTTGCATATTTCACAAAGGGGATTGTTTTAAAATATTATCTGGTTGTTTGTATACACACACTATATATATATATATATATATATATATATATATATATATATATGAGGACCCGTAGCTGGCAGCCTTAGAATAAATCTGGGTTACTGAAAGGTTGCTATCTCTTTAATATTTCATTTTAACTCCTTTGATTTTGAAGGACTCTCTGTGATAACCTAAGGCGGGAGAGAGACCGAGCAGTGAGTGACCTGGCTGAGGCTCTTCGCAATCTGGATGATATGAGGAAACAAAAGAATGATGCTGTGCGTGAACTGAAAGAACTGAAGTGCGTTATAGGAAGACTTTCCATATGTAACTTTGTCCTTTAATCTTATATGTTTACTGTTTCTTACCTGAGCCTTGCAGACATATGTGATCCTTTTGTTGTTTTGATCTCAAAATTGCAGTTATACAGCAAATCTGGGAATGAGTGCGGTACAAAATTATGTTATCAGCCCATAGCTCACTCTGCTGTGGGATGTGAGGAATCTACTCAACTTGGGCTGCCCAAGTAATTTTGTTATATTAAAGCAAATAGCAAGATGGTTCCTCCCCACACTCCATGTACAAAAAAAAGCTGGGCTAGCAGTCGAATCTTTCTTCAGCACTAATGATGAGACAGTGGCCTCCATTGCATCTGAAGATGTCAGGCTAGGTTAGAAAACACAGTGAAGGCAATCTGGCAAGTATCTCTTTCTTCTAATAACTTGCTGCTTTTTCCAGGCATATGTTGCCTGAGGCAACTGCCTCAGTCTGTTTAATTATCGGCCTGGGTACCATCAGATAAATAATAAAGAGAACAGTTGTACTAGGTACAAGGTATGCAGAGCTATTCCTTTAAAGACTAGTATAGCATGCCACTCTGTGATTAACAAAGTAAAAGAGATCAACCACTTCACATCAGTATAGAAAGCAGAATAAGTGATGATTGACTGTCCCCTTTAGTAATTCTAAAGAATGTATCCAGGAACTTAAATGTTGTGAAAAAGAGATTGTAGTTCTCTGTGCATGCAAGGTGCTTGACTCCCAATTATATGGCATTTCAAGATTGTACCACAAATCCCCAGTATGGAGATAAATGAATGTTAAAAGGCTACTTTATATCACTGAAGCAAAAAAACTGCAACAATTTAAAAAACGTACAAATTAAAAATATTTTTAAGAGCCACTTGTTATCTTGCTCTCCGGATTCCCCACACAGAGAGAAGATGGAGAATCAGTTGGAAAAGGAGGCAAGGTTTCGGCAGTTGATGGCTCACAGTTCTCATGATTCGGCCATTGATACGGATTCTTTAGAGTGGGAAACAGAAGTAGTTGAATTTGAGAAAGACAGGGTAAGTCCTAACATCCTGGTCATGCCCACCTTGTGAGCTCTGCTACTTGAAGTCTCCTGTACCAACAGGAATGGGGGGGGGGGGAAGGACACTATTTCGCTTGCTTACATTGCATGTGTGTACAGGATCGCAGAATGTAACATGTAGCATTTCATATCCATTAGGAAGATATGGATTTGAAAGCCCTAGGTTTTGACGTGGCTGAAGGGGTGAATGAGCCGTATCTTCCTGGGGACTGTGGAATATTTGTGACCAAAGTTGACAAAGGAAGTATTGCAGATGGTCGATTAAGGTAAAACCAGTCAGTTTTTAGTCTGTAAATTGTTATATCTGTGAAGGTGGGAAGATAGTATAAAAATGGAGGGTTGGGAGAATAATGAGTATATACTCAAGTGCACACACAAGATGTATAAATGTTGGTCCCTGGAAGAAGTTAAAATCAACACATGGAAGTTGGGGCTAAAAATGTGTTGTCCTGATTCCCCTTCCACATATAGATTATGTGCACGGAGCTATGATTAATTTGTCTTTGGCCAGCATTGGAATTAAATGGAGTGAGTAGAAGTGGTTGTCAGCTCCCCGAAGATCATTTTGTTTGTTTGTTTATTTATTTATTTTTGTAGAAAAGTGCAGATGCCCTTCAGACTATAGTTTGAAAATACTAATTGGCAAAGTTCTTTTCCAGAGAAGAAAATTCTGAGGAACAGGGGAATTTAACAAAATTTGCTTGTGTATTTTAAACTCATTTGATTTGGCACACATTGATACCAAAGGTGACATGGAAAGAGCCTGAGAGGCATGCATGTACATCTTATTTCTAATTTTATTTTGGAGGTAATTGTGGTGAAAGGGTTTAAAACAAAACAAAAAACCAGCCCTGCCCTTTAATCTTAAGCAGTTCCCTAATGTTTTTTCTTAAAGTTACTTTGTGGCTTTTTTTTTTTTTTTGCTAATCTATTAATAATAAATGTCTAGCTTTGACTTGATGCCATTTGAGGAAATTTCTCACCTGCACTAACATTTTCTGTGGATGTACTTAAAACTTAATTGGGATCCAGACTGCACATGAATATGAAGTCACTCTATCGTCCCAATCATTTACTAAACATATTAATAGCTTTTGACAGAATATTAGCAGTTCTCAAATGCTGACTCAGAAGAATTATCCCAGTGTGATAAATGTGAAAGATGCTGCAGTCCTGAAGCAAAATCATTAAAATGTCCCTCTGAAAGTGAGACAAGACTAAGTTATTTTCTGAGCCAATAAGGAATTAAGATTTGTGATATCATAATAGTATTAGAAGTGATTGCATTTCAGTTATGATCGTTGTTTCTATGCACATATAGAACAAAATAAAATTGACTTCCTTGCCTTTACTCTAATTAATCAGAGTGAATGATTGGCTGCTGAAGATAAATGATGTGGACCTCACCAACAAGGACAAGAAGCAAGTAATAAAGGCGGTACTTAATGGTGGAGGAGTTATTAATATGGTCGTTCGTAGAAGGAAATCCTTAGGAGGGAAGGTGGTAACACCTCTACATATCAATCTTTCTGGCCACAAAGGTAATTCCATGTTGATCTTCATATTCATTGGCAACACATTACATTAGTGTATTTTTCCATTTATTTTTATTATGCAAAAAGCATATAGAAACAAAGTGTAGAAATAATCCATTTCTGTTAATCAAAAGTTAATTTTCAAAGTGTGGAAAAATAGTTCAAGAACACATATAAGCTCACAAAATTCAAAGATTGCTACAAAACAAAATTAATTTGATTTCGATCAGCATTTTAATTGAGCTGTCTAACACAACATCAAGATCTCTTTCTTGATCACTCACCATATATGTAAGGCTCCTCCCCCCCTTACATATACGGGATCACATTTACTATTTTAATCCCTATTCACTTAATTTGGAGAGATCTTTTGGGAGCTCTTTCCAATACATTTTTGTTTTAATCATTTGGGATCATTAGTAAATATGACCACTTCACTACTCACCCCAACTCATTTGGAAAGCACTTTTTCCAGTATGTATCCCTGAGGCATCTCACTGATAATATTCCTCCATTGTGAGAACTGGTCGTGAATTCCTACTTTCTGCTTTTTGTCTTTGGCCAATTTCAGCAGATAAATGGACTTAACCTGCTGGGTTTGCTCTGATATCTTTGGTGAAGGATTTTGCCCAAAGTCTTTTGGAAGTCCAAGTGAACAGTAATTGCAGAATGTAAAGTTCCAAAGAATTCCAAAACAGGAATGACATCACAGAAGCCATAGTGATGCTTTCCCAGCAGGACTAGTTTTAGTGTTCAACCATTTGGACCAAAATCTTGTTCAGTACTGTCAGAGGCAGTGGAGACATTCTAGACCAGTAGTTACCAGCCTTTGGTTCTCTATTTGTTTTGGACTTCAGCTCCAGAAGCCTCAGCCAACTTGGCCAACAGTCAGGAATTATGGGAGCTGAAGTTCAAAGCATCTGGAGGACCAAAAGTTGGAAACCATAGTTCTAGACTGTACCAGGGCTGTTTCAGGTTGCTGGGGGTGGGTGGGAATCTATGCCTTCTCATTGGGCCAGCCTTTAAGGAGGCCTACTGTGGTGTGAGCAAAGGAGAACACTTTGTATAAGAGGTACTGGATAATGTATCCAGATACAACATTGCAAAAAATATAACTGCTGCTATAAACGAGTAGTTTAATTTGGCATAATGCCCCAATGGGATTCTGAACTTTATCTTCACTAGGGTTGCCATAAGGCAGGACCTCCAAACCGGGACAAATGTAGGACAAATGTAGGGCCACATTTTCAAATGTAGGACATCACTTAACACTTTCTACCAATTCACACCGAATATAGGTTACACAGTATGGTTGTACTTTTTCAGCTCCTTCACTCCATCTCTTCTTGAAAAATTGTGCTACTCCACTTCCCAGTCTTCTGGTACTGAGGATGTCTTAGCACTGGTAAAAACCTACAGTTCGACTTAGAGGCTTGTTAGAATTTTTATTTTATGTTATTTTTTATTTTATATCAGAACAAAAGAAACATGTTTTGTGTTCTTTTGGAACTCCAAATACAAACCATCTGGACCCAGCCTGTGTTTGTAATTGTCATTAGGTAGAGGATTACCTTTGCCACACTGTTTTCCTCCTGGAAATATCCGTTCAGGAGAGCTGTTTTCCCAGATCTCTCAGCAGTGAAGATGAACGATTCATCAGCTGCTCTACAATCTGCTTAATTCCTCTCAGATCACTTTTATCATTGTCATTCAGTGGACCAGCTTCTTCTGGGCAGGCATCGTGGCCTGATGTATTAAAGTTTTATGCGGTCTGATGGTGCTTCTTAAAATCCTTTTTATTTGCAAATTGCTAGTTGTATGAATTTGTATTCTTTCTTGTGTCCCTTTGAGTTTCTGAAGAAAATCTTTCCCCCATTGAATAGCTTCTTTCACTATTGTTAGCCATGTGGTGGCTTCTTGGCCTTCAAGTTCCTTTCCTGTCTGTGGTATAGTTCTCATAGAGCCCTAGGTGATTTTGAGTAGCCCCAGCATCATGAAGCTTGTTTTTCCCCATTGATTTTTCTTTAACTTACTTTACCACTTTCTCCATTTTAGAAAAGTTTCCTTTTGAGTAGGACTGAGTTAATTCCTGTGCTTATATTTAAATTTTTTAGTATTGTGTCTTCGTAGTTTAAAAAGATATCTTGCACTACGTTCTGGGTAGACACTAACGTTAAATTAAGGCCATCCCCCACCCCCTCTGTCAGTTCTATGGCCAGCTCTGTATGACACAGGCTTTTAGAATCTAGGGCTCATTCTCATTTACATTTAAACCGGTTGGGGATTTGCCTTTGCCCGTGTTGGTAAACTGATTCCAAAAGGTCCGTCATCTAACTATGAAAGTGGATCTTTTCATTATCCCCTTACACTTCTTTTTTGGCACGACTGTCATCCCATAGTTGTGCCGCTCAAAGCATGTCGCATCTATGTGTCATCAGTGACGTAAGTGGCAGCCTGGGCAGCCCACGGGAACTATATACAATGCGTCCGCACCATATGCGGGTGGACTATATGCACTTCCAGCTTACGCAGAAGCTGCGCAACAATTAAAGAATGGTGCATGCCCCTGTGGTGCGCGTGTTGCCCCCCCATGAGCACACTCCCCATCTTTGCATGAGGAGCAAGCATACACGATTTCACCTTATATAGGGGATCTGGAAACGGATCCCTTGGTAAGGGAAGGTCCCTGTGGTGTGTGTGTGTGTGTGTGTGTATTGTGTGTAATAAATTGATAGAAGATTCATTCATTGGTTTTGCAACTGCTTGCCTCATTAATTGCAAGTAGTTACAAATCAGTGAATTGAATCTTATTTTTATTTATTTTGTCTTTTAGGTATTTATATCCGCCCTTCCAGCCCTAATGGCTCTCAGGGCAGCTACAATTAATATTTTTATCAGACAGTTCCCTGCCCTCCGGCTTACAACTAAAAGACACGAAACAAAAGGAGAAGGGAATGATGGAGGGAAAGGGGTGGTCCAGTGTTCTTCTCCCCTCTGAGGCCTGGACCAAGGCGATGGATTGGAGGGGGGCTCTTCCTCTTCTATCTGAACTTCTATCAACTTTATTTTTTTGATAATAAATCAGTGCCCATTGGTCCCCCCCACACCACGGCGCCCGGCGAGGGGGCGGATGGCGATCTACAAAAATTGAGGAGGTCTAGTAAACAAACCTTCTGCCATAGTCCCTCCCCCTCCAGATGATGCAATTCAAATCCATCGTTCTTACTGTTGAACATTGCTCCAGAACCAGTTTTTGCCAAAGAATCACTAGAAAACTAGTGTCTGGAAAAAGGAGTTTTTTGCATTTTCCTCCTTATGCACACGAAATCAATCAAATATGATCCACGCTGGTTTCAAAGGGAATGACAATCATATAACCGATCAGCATCATTTAAATCATAGTGGGAACGCACCCCTATAAAGTTTGTCTCTTCTGTAGGATCAGAATAACATTTTAGTTATAATCCAGTTGTTAATCATATGTTTTACTTTTAAATAGTTTTAATTTTGTTTCTGTGGAAAACTCCAAGCCACTCTGAGCTGGCTTTTGATTTGTTGTAATGACCAAGAGGTGGGTGTTGTCATGACCCATGTGGGGGAAGCAACCCTTTAGTGCTGCTCATTAAAGAGAAAAATGAATGGCAGGTAAGCAAGTGGATACAGCATAGAGAGATTCTAAGAAGAGAGGCCACCAAGTACTACAGAGTTACAGAAAGACATGGAAGACAACTAAAGGGGAATATCTTTTTCATGGAATTGTAGACACAAGAACAAGTGTCCTCCTTTGCAAGTGATCAGCAGTTATGTAGGAAATATTGCTCTCCTTCACATGGTAGCCTTACACATGAAGTAAAATGTGTTTCCCTTCAAGCAGCAGCATAAGTAAAAAGTCCAATGGCTAATCTCTGTCCTTCTGGCAGGTAGCATAAGCAAGGGCCCACAGTGCCCCTCCTCTTTCTCTCATTATCTCTCTCACAAGGCAGAAAGATATGATACAATTTAAATAATAAAAGAATACGTAGTTCCTGTACCTCCATATCTAGTATTTCTATAATTCCATTACCATCCATGCTTCAACTGCTTCCAACGCTAGCTTTTTGCTCCAATATATTTTGGTTCTGTTGTTAGCTGCCCTCAAGTCCAGCTCTGCTCAGGTGATCCTGTGGATGAGACACCTCCTATACTCCCTACCCTCTACAATATTCTCAGCCCTGCAAACCCTGCCTGCACTTCTCCTGATTAATCCATCCAACTGGCATGCTGTCTGGCCCTCATTCTTCCAATCCTCTATACCTTTCCCACAGTATTGTTCCCCCCCCCCCCCAGTGACAGTGCCTTCTCATATATGACCAAGTACAACAAAGAGTGTTTATTTTGTGGTTTTGCTACTATTAATGATCCGTTTCTTCAAATCATGTTTTGCACCCCAGTTGTCTGACAGTTTCCTTTGGGCAAGGTTGTGCCTTTGGTTCAACCTCATTTGGTTAAGTGCTCCAATTTTGAAGGAACCTTTGGTGACCTCTTGGGCCTTGTACTAGTACTAGCTTATACACGCTGTGGTGTACATTCTAGTTGAGATATTGTGGTTAGGTATTTTCAAGCAGTTGTACCCTCTTATTTCTTTTTCAACCCGTCTCAGTTTGTGCAAGTTTTTCTTTGAAGTCAAATATGATAACAGTATACTGCTTTCTTCTTGCCCATAATTAAACACTAGTCACTGTTACACCCCTCCTACCCCTAGGTCTATTTTCATTTTCTCTGCACCTCAATTAAGAAGAGAACAATTCATTTTAGTTCTGGACTTTTTGAATGTGATGTTAGTAATAAAGATGAACCAGACTTTTTCTTCTGCTGGTATCTGTGGGCCATTACAAAACATCAGCAGTCCCCTCCAGGAAGTGCATTGTTCATAATAGGTAAAGAAGAAGCAAAAATAGCTCTTTTCTCTCATCTTTAGCACTTTGGAACGGAGAGAGTTGATTAGCAATTACATTACTTACTATTGAGGAGCCCTGCAGAACAGAAAAGATCTGCTTATTCCAGCATCCTGTATCCAGTAGGGCCATAAGCTGGGTCAAACCACATGAGCAGCGTCGTCCTTCCCATTAGAGTCTCCAGTACCTACGTTTGTTGCACACTGCCTTGAACATGAATTTTCACGAGCCATTGTGATCCTTGAGAGAGCCTTTAACCCTTTTGTAAGAAACCACCTAAGCCACTCTCTCAGGAAAGTTTCCTGCTAAATCATTGGCAAAAGGAGTACTGTGTCCTCGAAGCAGATTGTGTTTTGAGTTTATACATACCTTGCAAGTTGTGGCCCGCTAGGAAGCTGGAACAACAACAATATCATCATCATCACCATCACCATCATCAGCATCACCACCCTTCTTCTTCTTCTTCTTCTTTTCTCTCTTCTTTCCAGATGAAAAGTCATGAGATAATGAATCTCTCTAATTGTTCTTGGAGGTAGTGAACCAGCACCTTTCAGAATAAATGTGGATGTGTCAGTACAGCTTGTCCACAGGTCTTTTTTAGACCAAAAACAAATTCTAGACCTAAGTCAAGAATCACTTTATGTCGAAAAGAAACATTAGCAAGACAGCAAGTCTGAAGGCCAAAATTTAGACACCTGTACAGTGTACCCGGGAACGAATGCGCCGGGTTACGAATTTTCGGGATACGAAAATCCCATAGGGATTATTGCTCGGCTTACGAGGTTTCTTCGGTTACGAAAAACCGCGGCGTATTTTCCGCCACCGGGGGCAGCAGAGAGCATTTTTCCATTAGCGCCTATGGGAATTCGGCTTACGAGGTATTCGGGTTACGAAATTAACCCGCGGAACAATTAATTTCGTAACCCGGGTACCACGTTTAGCCAATTATGAATTTCTTCCCCTTGGGTGATCAATCATATGATTGGCCATTGAACCCTTATTTTCCCATGCTTTGTCCACCTGGTGATGTAATGGCCATCCCTCTATGAATTAACACCTGACAAGAGTTTTGTGAACTGTAGCTTTCCCACCAAACCAGACACAACATTCTTGTCCCAATGTGATAGACCTTTGGCACCTCCGGTTCTTTAAACAATCACTTAGCAGACCTCTAATCCTCAGTACTAATATGCATGTCTATACTAAGGAACTCAATACTCAGCATATATAAAATTAAGCATCACTTTACAACCATTATCACAAACAACTTAACTCTATATAATAATATAAAACCATCAACTCCTCCCCAGCTACCCCGCTTTTCCAGCTGTGGCTGTAGCCAGATGAGATTGGCTCACACATCCAAGTTTAATGGGAAGGTTTATTCTTCACACACTTCTCCTCCACAGACTCACAGCTTTATAAACACATTAACCCTTATAAAGCTAATGAAAATTGATACAGTCTTAACATCATCAAAACTGTCAAACTCATTTTAATTTAAACAATTTCTCGGCAGGCAAGCATTATATAGTGACTATTGACATATGAGAGAACTATAATGCTGCATAAAGTTAATGTGTGGGTCTCTTCTCCTGGCTTCTCATTTCAGATAGTGGAATTGGCCTCGAAAATGGAGTATTGGTTGCTACTATAGTACCTGGTAGCCCACAGCCAAAGAAGGGTCCCCCCAGTGGGAGATGAATAATTGCTGTAAGCATCGTTTCAGTATTCTTAACTCATAATGAAAAAAGGATCATTTAGATATCATAAGAAACTATTGCTAAGCATTCTTAATCCTGTTTAGTGTGCCTCTGCCAGGCATAATATAATTTGCGAAGGTTAGAAAACTACTCTTTTGGAGTATATTTCCCAAATCCTAGCTAGCATACTCACTAGCTGGGAATTCGGCAATCCAAAAGGGAGCTTTTCAAAGATGTAAGATTTGTTGATATAGCTTAGGTTGTGTAGGTACATACATCATCTCACGGTGATAGTATTTAAATCAGTGAGTAAGTCTCAAGGCAAGACTTCTTGCACTATAGAATCCATTAATCAAGATTTAAAAGTTATTCCCCCCATTTACCTTCAAAAATTGCACTGTGCAGAAATGATTTTGGCTCTAAACACCATGTTTTCAGTTAGGGAGTCAGTCTCAAACCCATGCCGATCAGTTCCATTTATAACCATAAATGTAATGCAGTTTGGACCACTTGTTATACAGTCACCCCTTCTTACACGGATTTTTTTATACACGGATTCAAGCATACACGGTTTAAATGACCAAAAAGGATAATTTTCAAATATCAACTTGATTTTCCATTTTATAAGGACACCATTTGCTATCATTATATTTATGGGACTTGAGCATACACGGATTTGTTATACACGGGGGATTTGGCAAAACTCCAGCAAAACAAGGGTCCATGTATAGCTGTTCATGGTTTTCATGACCATGGCGTAAAGAGGCACATTTAACTCTATATACCAGTAGGGAAGGATGGAGAAAAAATCCCCTGTGGGAGGAGAGAGAACATAAATCGCTAAGGCAAGCTCCCAAATTTCAGACTGTGCACATGGGTGCCACTTGATGGTAATTTCATAAAACAGCTTAGAATTTTTCTTGTTGAACCTTTTATCACTATGCTTTGAATGTTTCCTGTGTCCCCCTATTGTTGCAGATAAATGGAATTGCACTTGATAATAAATCACTGACGGAATGTGAAGCTTTGCTGCGAAACTCAGGGAGTCTCTTACGCTTTCGTTGATGAAGGTGGGTATTGAAAAGAAAGGACTAGAAGTAAGTGCCAAGATGCATTAGCACTTAAAACAGTTATACCCCCATCTGCTATACCTAATATAAATGTTTGCACCAAAAGGCAGCAAATTGGCCTAACTGGCCAGTATGAGAGCACTCAGTCCTTTCCCCCTGTCTCTGTGTGTCTCTGGTCTTATATACTCCAAATCTCTCCACTCCAGTCTTGTTCCTTCTCTCCTGCACTCGTTGTTTTCTAGTTCCACTGAAACAGCTGCTCAAGTCTTCACTGAGATCCTACAGTTCATGTTGTAGAGGGCAGGAGTGGGCAAAACGTATGCCTCAAAATATGGTGAAATGCCCTCATATCTCCTTAGATTGCCTTTGGCGGCATTTTTTTATTTATTGTGGAGCAGGTACAGTGGAAGAGACAGAGGCCTCCACGTTCTTCTAGAAGCTTTGCGCCTTCCACAGTTTCCCCTTTGGTGTAAGAATCTGTCCATAAACCTAAAGCATATGTGATGCAAGTACCAACATAGTCGCTAAGTCAACCTCATCATAAGTCAAGGGCAGGTTTGGTGCCAAAATTGAAGTTTGGTATGACCCCTGGATAATTGAGGGTAAAATTTAGGGACATGTAACAAGTATGTAAAGGACAAAAAAGGAAAACGATTCCAAAGAACACTGCCATTCTCCTGCACAAGCATGCAAAATGACAGAAGCGGACGCAGTGGAGAGATAGAGGGGTCAGTACTTTTAGGTTCTCCCACGATGGACTAAGTTCGTGCCTTTACCCACTCACTAGAGAAGGGGATGGTTTTCTATTTTGAAAAGGTTAAGGCCACAGTATTACATTGACTCATGAGTAAGTCAACCCAGGTTTTTTGGTTGATACTTTGAGTAAAATATCTAGACTTATGCATCAGCATTTACAGTACTTCCTAATCTCAGAAATGACAGGCTTACTGGATAGGATTTTCCAGTAGCTTGGGGTGGGAGTGGGCTGGCTCGACTTTATTATTGTGTTGTAGCTAACTTCCCATATCGATGGCTAAACAGAAAAATAATCTCACATGCAAACTGTGAATAAATTTGAAAAAAGTATTTTAGCTGACACAATATTTACCATGCAGGCTTAGTTTGCTAGAAACAGCATGTTGTAGTGCAGATATGGTCATTTTAATGAATAGATAGCTCAATCACTTGTTTAGGATCTCATGACAACATCCACAATCTTCTTCCAAGGCTCAATTTTACTTTACCTACACTCACTTGAGTGTAAATCCTGTTCACCACCTTTTGCGAGTAAGCTTGCATAGCTTGCTGTGCATGTAGTTTAATAGTGATTCTAAATGTGTTAACAAGCAGTAGAATATACTAGCTGATAAAGATATAACATATAGATGATTGCTGTAATCATAATTCTGCTGATGGCGTGTTGTTGTTCTCTTCTCCACCAGTTTTTCCTCAGAGCTCAAGCTCACGTGGAGTGGTCAAAACTATTTGAAACCTTAAGGATTCAGAGAAAATACAACTGTAGGGTTCCATGGGCTGAGGACAGGCACAGTAAAAGAAATTTAAAACATAACAGCTCAACCCAACGACTTTTCAACCCAGACATAAGGATATCAAGAAAGACCACGGTGATCCAGAGGACAGCAGTTGTATGTGATCTCAACCATTCTCCAGCAGTGTTCTACACACAGATCCATCGGAACACAGTCCATGGGTGCCACAGTAACTCAGAGCACAGCCTGGTTCATTTAGTCCAGATGTGTAGGTGAGCCAAGCTACGGTATTGTTAACCTGGACAGCAGGAGGCTGCCATTTGAATCCACAGTTACAGACTGTATGATGGTTGAGAGCACATTAGACAAGGGCATGGTGGGAAACACAGTGGTGGCACCTGGCCTAAAGTGGTGGTCAACATTGCTACAGTGGAACAGAGAAGTTCTCTTCTACAAAAGCCCAAACAGAGGAAGTCTATCTTTGATCCTGACACTTTCAAAAGACTCTGACCCACCCAAAATGGACATCTATCTCCCAGCCAGTGCTGGGACATTCACCCCAGTCCTCCAAAACTGAAGCCATATCCACCCCTCCTACCCCCACCTAAGAGAAGTGATTCATTAAGTTTTAAACACAAACAGCAGGCAAGTTCTGCCTCAGAGTCTACGTCACAACAGTTCACCACCTGCAAGTCCTGCTACGTTCAGCCTCCTCTGTCAATTGAACTCAGCCAGATGTGGCACTCACAAGGGCGAGGAAGACCCTCTGGACATTATTATGGGAGGAGGGAGGATCTTGCACATTTCGCCTTCAAGAAAGCTTGTGAAGATGACATGGTTTTCAAAGATAGAAGGCCAGAAATAAGAGACCGAGCCCAAATCTGCCTCCGCTGAACATCAAAAACCCCTGTGGCCATTCCTAATCCATCTCACCGTCGATATAACACCTGAAGCCAACATATTTTTAAAATGGTTTTAACATTTACAGTAGCTTTTCTTAACCAAGGAAATATGCACTGTAGAAAATTTAACTGAGATTACAACGATGTGTCCATAGTGATTGTGCTTATACCAGCAATAGATTGCTAAAATAAAGTGGAACATGTGGGCTCTTCTGTAGAAAGTTGTGCCATACTACCTTACTGTGCTGTTTATCCTGCTAACGGAACAACCCTCCATCTCTCACGGCTCTGATTAGTTTGACTTCTGCTGATGGTGATTGGGACTTCTCTGTATATGGCATTACCATCAAACAAAAGGATTGTATGCCAGCCAATAAAAGGACTTCTCTTCCTGAAAAGGCGATCAGAGACTGAATTCACAATGTGTACTAGTTCCTGAGACAGATAATTTTAAGTTAGCCATTGCAATATGGCAAATTACCTTAAAGGATAGGGAAATGAGATTCAAAAGTATCTACATACGTAATTATTTAAATCAAGATTAAGACTGCAGCCCAGTACCATTTACCTAGCATTAAGATGATTGTGAGCGTTATCTTTGAATAGCCTCTGTAAGATTGTGTTATAAATAATATTCTCAATCTCCCCCCCCCTAAAACTGTTTATCTGCCATGTAGTATACCGTCACCCCTCCATATTTGCGGATTTGATATTTGCGGGTTTATTATTCACGGATTTGATTAATAGTTTCTCTCGGACTGTCTAGTCCTCCACGTGTAACTCTGTGGTAAACTTAACTAATAGTTCACCCTGCAAGCCCATTTGTCACTACTCCCGGCCCTTCTATGGTCAGTGATGTTGACTGACCACAGAGTGCACGGGGACCTAGAGATTCCTAAAGAGGGTCCTCTCACGGTCAAAAACAGTGTTTGTTATTGTGGTTTTTCCACTATTCACGGGGTCTTGTTCCCCTAACCGTAACGAATAGGAGGGACAACTGTAGTAGTTGAATACGCATATGCAGGCTCTACTGTGAATAATGGTGTTTATAATTTGGTTAAGCCCTTATAGTTTTTGACTTCTCTTTAGATTTCTCTACTCTATCTTCTGACATACAGCCACTGCTGAAGACTTTGGGAATGATTCTTGTGGCCTTCACCAACAGTGCCAAAATCCAGCTTCCAAGAAAGAACCATGGGCAAGTAAAAGTGGT
>NC_056524.1:153073127-153106166 GCF_019175285.1 Sceloporus undulatus | reverse complement strand
AGAAAGGAAGAAAAAGGAGAGGAGGAGGAGGAGAAGAAAAAAAAAAACGGAATAACAAGAAGAAGAGAAGGAGGGGAAAGAGAAAGAGAAAGAGGGGAAGAACAAAAAGCAACTTGCCTGCAAAGCCCTCTCCGCTTGGAAATTTGGAGCATGCCCAAATAAGGTAGCAGAGGGCCGGCCAATAGAGGCAGGGCAGTGCAGCAGACCCCGCCCCTCCTGGTTTCAGTCGTCCTGCTGCTGCTCCAGACAAGCTGCACAGGCAGCACTCTATAGAAGGCAGGCAGCAGCCCTGGGAGCTCAGAGTTGGGCAGCCACCCGGGAATGGGGGCGGGGCCGGGACGGGACCAGGCATGCCCCCAGGGGGCAGGAAAGTCCCGCCCACCACCGTGAAATGGCAACCCTAATCTTCACTAACACTTTCTACCAATTCACACAGAATATATGTTAACAGTATAGTTGTACTTTTTCAGCTCCTTCACTCCATCTCTTCTTGAAAAATTGTGCTGCATCCACTTCCCAGTCTTCTGGTACTGAGGATGTCTTAGCAATGGTTCTCAACCTACAGTTTGACTTAGAGACTTGTTAGAATTTTTTTTTAATTATCAGAACAAAAAGAAACATGTTTGTATTCTTTTGGAACTCTCTAATACATACCATCTGGACCCCAACTGTTTGTTTGTAATTTGTCATTAAGGTATAGGATTACCTTTGCAACACTGTTAACTCCTGGAAATATCCGTTTAGACAGAACTGTTTCCCTAGATCGTCAGCAGTGAAGATGAAATGGATTCATTCAGCTGCTCTACAATCTGCTTAATCCTTCTTCAGATCACCGTTTATTTCATTGTCATTCAGTGGACCAGCTGTCTTCTGGGCAGGCATCTTGGTCCTGATGTATTTAAAGATTTATTGTTGGTCTTGATGTGCTTCTTAAAATCCTTTTTATTTGCATAATTGCTATGTTGTATGAATTTGTATTCTTTCTTGTGTAATACTTTGAGTTTCTGAAGAAAATCTTTCCCCCATTGAATAGCTTCCTTTCTACTTATTGTTAGCCATGATGGTGGCCTCTTGGCCTTCATAGTTCCTTTCCTGTCTTGTGTTATATGTTCTCATAGAGCCTCTAATTAGGTGATTTTGAGTAGCCCCCAAGCATCATGAAACTTGTTTTATCCCCGTTGATTTTTCTTTTAAACTTCCTTTTTACCAGCTTTCTCATTTTAGAAAGGTTTCCTTCTGAGTAGGACTGAGTTAATTCCTTGGTGCTTATATTTAAAGTTGTTAGTATTGTATGTCTTTCAGTCAGTTTAAAAAGATATCTTGCACTACGTTCTGGGTAGTACCACTTAACGTTAAATTAAGGGTCATCCCCCCCCCCCCGGTCAGTTCTATGGCCAGCTCTTGTATGACACAGGCATTTAGGATATCTAGGGCTCATTCTCACTTACATTTAAACCGGTTTGGGATTCGCCTTTGCTCCGTGTTGGTAAACTGATTCCAAAAGGTCCGTCATTCTAACTATGAAAGTGGATCTTTTCATTATCCCCTTTTGTAATCACTTCTTTTTTGGCACGACTGTCATCTCCATTAGTTTGTGCCGCTTCAAAATGCATGTCAGTCATCTATGTGTCATCAGTGATGTAAGTGGCAGCCTGGGCAGCCCAGCTTGGGAACTATATACAATGCGCCCGCACTATATGCGGGTGGACTATATGCAGCTTCCAGGTTCCGTAGAAGCTGCGCAACAATTAAAGAAATGGTGCATGCCCCTGTGGTGCGCGTGTTGCCCCACCCTATGAGCACACTCCCCATCGTTTGCAATGAGGAGCAAGCATACACGGATTTCACCTTATATAGGGGGATCTGGAACGGATCCCTTGGGTAAGGGAAGGGTCCTGTGTGTGTGTGTGTGTGTGTGTGTGTGTGTGTAATAAATTGATAGAAGATTCTATTCATTGGTTTTGCAACTGCTTGCCTCATTAATTGCAAGTAGTTACAAAATCAGTGAATTGAATCTTATTTATTTATTTATGTATTTATTTAGGTATTTATATCCTGCCCTTCAGCCCTAATGGCTCTCAGGGCAGCTTACAATTAATATTTTTAATCAGACAGTTCCCTGCCCTCAGGCTTATAATCTAAAAGACACGAAACAAAAGGAGAAGGGAATGATGGAGGGAAAGGGGATGAGGTCCAGTGGTTCTTCTCTCCCTCTGAGGCCTGGACCAAGGCAGATGGATTGGAGGGAGGGCTCTTCCTTCTTCTATCTGAATCTTCTATCAACTTTATTTTTTTAAAGATAAAAATAAAAATCATGTGCCCATTGGTCACACCACAAGCACAAAGGCAGCCCTGAGAGAGGGGAGGAATGGCGAATCTACAAAAATTGAGGAGGTATAGTAAACAACCTTCTGCCATTAGTCCCTCCCCTCCAGAATGATGCAATTCAAATCCATCGTTCTTACTTGTTGAACATTGCTCCAGAACCAGTTTTTGCCAAAAGAATCACTAGAAAACTAGTGTCTGGAAAAAAAGGAGTTTTTTGCATTTTCCTCACTTTATTGCAACAGAAATCAATCAAAATATGATCACAGCTGGTTTCAAATGGGAATGACAATCATATAAACCGATCAGCAATTCACTTTAAATCATAGTGGGAACACACCCCTATAAAGTTTGTCTCTTCTGTTAGGATCAGAAATAACATTTTAGTTATAATTCAGTTGTTAATCATATGAGTTTTACTTTTAAAATAGTTTTAATTTTGTTTCTGTGGAAATAACTCCAAGCCATCTTGAGCTGGCTTTTTGATTTGTTGTAATGACCAAGAGGTGGGTTGTTGTCATGACCATGTGGTGGGAAGCAACCCTTTAGTGGCTGCTCATTAAAGAGAAAAATGAATGGCAGGTAAGCAAGTGGATACAGCATAGAGAGATTCTAAGAAGAGAGGCCACCAAGTACTACAGAGTTACAGAAAGACATGGAAGACAAACTAAAGGGGAATATCTTTTTCATGGAATTGTAGACACAAGGAACAGAGTGTCTCCTTTGCAAGTGATCAGCAGTTATGTGAGGAAATATTGCTCTCCTTCACATGGGTAGCCTTACCATGAAGTAACAATGGTATGTTTCTCCTTCAAGCAGGCAGCATAAGCATAAAGTCACAATGGCTAATCTCTGTCCTTCTGGCAGGTAGCATAAGCAAGGGGCCACAGTGCCCCTCCTCTTTCTCTCATCATCTCTCTCACTAAGGCAGTAAAGAATATGTATACAGATTTAAATTAAATTAAAAGAATACATGTAGTTTCTCTGTACTCTCCATATCTAGTATTTCTATAATTCCATTACCATCCATTGCTCCAACTGCTTCCAACTGGCTAGCTTTTTGCTCCATATATATTTTGGTTTCTTGTTGTTAGCTGCCCTCAAGTCAGCTCTGACTCAGGTGATCCTGTGGATGAGACACCTCCTATACTCCCTACCCTCTACTACTATTCTCAGCCCTGGCAAACCCATGCCTGCAACTCTCCTGATTGAATCCATCCAACTGGCATGCTGTCTGGCCCTCATTCTTCCAATCCTCTACCTTTCCCAGCAGTATTGTCCCCCCCCCCCCCAGTGATCAGTGCCTTCTCATTATATGACCAAAGTACAACAAAGAGTTGTTTATTTTTGGGTTTTGATACTATTAATGATACGTTCTTCAGAATCATGTTTTGCACCCCAGTTGTCTGACAGTTTCCTTTGGGCAAGGTTGTTGCCTTTTGGTTCACCTCATTTGGTTAAGTGCTCCAATTTTTGAAGGAAACCTTTGGTGACCTCTTGGGCCTTGTACTAGTACTAGCTTATACAGGCTTGTGTGGTACATTCTAGTTGAGATATTGTGGTTAGGTGTATTTTCAAGCAGTTTGACCCTCTTATTTTCTTTTTCAACCCGTTACTCAGTTTGTAGAAAGTTTTTTCTTTTGAAGTCAAATATGATTACAGTATATGCTTTCTTCATTGCCTATAAATTAAACACTAGTCACTGTTACACCACTCCTACCCCTAGGGTCTATTTTCATTTTCTGCACCTCAAATTAAGAAGAGAACAAATTCATTTTAGTTCTGGACTTTTTGAATAGTGATGTTTAAGTAATAAAGATGAACCAGACTTTTCATTCTGCTGGTATCTGTTAGGCCAGTTACAAAACATCAGCAGTCCCCTCCAGGAAGTGCATTGCTCATAATATGTAAAAGAAGAAGCAAAAATAGCTCTTTTCTCATCTTTAGCATCTTTGGAACTGGAGAGAGTTGGTTATGCAATTACATTACTTACTATTTGAGGAGCCCTGCAGAACAGATAAAGATCTGCTTATTCCAGCATCCTGTATCCAGTAGTGGCCATAAGCTGGGTCAAACCACAATGAGCAGCATCTGTCTTCCATTATTAGTCTTCCAGTACCTACTGTTTGTTTGCACACTGCCTTTGAAGCATGAAGTTTTCACTGAGCCATTGTGATCCTTGAGAGAGCCTTTAACCCTTTTGTAAGAAACCATCCTAAGCCACTTCCTTCAGGAAAGTTTCCTGCTAAATCATTTGGCAAAAGGAGGTACTGTGTCCTTCCAGGAAGCAGATTGTGTTTTTGAGTTTTATACATACCTTTGCAAGTTGTGGGCCCGCTAAGGAAGCTGGAACAACAACAATATCATCATCATCATCACCATCATCATCATCATCATCACCACCACCTTCTTCTTCTTCTTCTTCTTCTTCTTCTTCTTCTTCTTCTTCTTCTTCTTCTTCTTTTCCAGATTGAAAAGTCATGAGATAATGAATCTCTCTAATATTGTGTCTTGGAGGTAGTGAACTCAGCACTCTAATTCAGTAATAAATGTGGAATGTGTCAGGTACAGCTTGTCCACAGGTCTTTTTTTAGACCAAAAAGACAAATTCTAGACTCTAAGTCAAAGAATCACTTTATTGTCGAAAAGAAACATTAGCAGACAGGTCAAGTCTGAAAGGCCAAAGATTTAGACACCTGTATAGCCAATTATGAATTTCTTCCCCTTGGGTTGATACAATCATATGATTGGCCATTGAACCCTCTATTTTCCCATGCTTTGTCCACCTGGGTGATGTAATGGCCATCCCTCTATGAATTAAGCACCTGACAAGAGTTTTGTGAATCTGTAGCTTTCCCACCAAAACCAGACACAACATTCTTGTCCCAATGTGATATAGATCCTTTGGCACCTCCGGTTCTTTAAACAATCACTTTAGCATGACCTCTAATCCATCAGTACTAATATGCATGTCTATATAAAAGGAACTCAATAACTCAGCATATATAAAATTATAAGCATCACTTATACAACCTATTATCACTAAACAACTTAACTCTATATAATAATATAAAACCATTCAACTCATCCCCAGCTACCCCGCTTTTCTCAAGCTGTTGGCTGTAGCCAAGATGAGATCGGCTCACACATTCCAAGTTTAATTGGGAAGGTTTTATTCTTCACACTTCTTTCTCCACAGACTATTCAGCTTTATAAAACACATTAACCCTTATAAAGCTAATTGAAAATTGATACAGTCTTAACTATCTATAAACTGTCAAACTCATTTTTAATTTAAAACAATTTCTGGCAGGCAAGCATTAATTAAGTATTAATTATATGTGACTATTGACAGTATGAGAGAACTATAATGCATGCATAAAGTTAATGTGGTGGGTCTTTCTCTCTGGCTTCTTTATTTCAGATAGTGGAATAGGCCTCGAAAATGGAGTATTGGTTGCTACTATAGTACCTGGTAGCCCAGCAGCCAAAGAAGGGTCCCTCACAGTGGGAGATAGAATAATTGCTGTAAGTCATCGTTTCAGTATTTCTTAACTCATAATGAAAAAGGATCATTTAGATATCATAAGAAACTATTGCTAAGCATTCTTAATCCTGTTTTAGTGTGCCTCTGCCAGGCATAGTATATATATTTGCGAAGGTTAGGAAAACTACTCTTTTGGAGTATATTTCCCAAAATCCCTTAGCTAGCATACTCACTAGCTGGGGAATTCTGCGAATCCAAAAGGGAGCTTTTCAAAGATGTAAGATTTGTTGATATAGCTTAGGTTGTGTAGGTACATAATCATCATCTTCATCGGTGATAGTATTTAAATCAGTGAGTAAGTCTCAAGGCAAGACTTCTTGCATCTATAGAATCCATTAATCAAGATTTTAAAAGTTTATTCCCCCCATTTACCTTTCAAAAAATTGCACTAGTGCAGAAATGATTTTGGCTTCGTAAACACCATGTTTTTCAGTTAGGGAGTCAGTCTCAAACCCAGTGCCGATCAGGTTCCATTTATAACCATAAATAGTAAATGCAGTTTGGACCACTATGTTATACAGTCAACCCTTCTTATACACTGATTTTTTATACACGGATTCAAGCATACACGGTTTTAAAATGATCCAAAAAAAGGATAATTTTCAAATATCAAACCTTGATTTTCCATTTTTATAAGGGACACCATTTTGCTATGTCATTATATTTAATGGGACTTGAGCATACACGGATTTTGTTATACACGGGGGATCTTGGAATCAAACTCCAGCATATAACAAGGGTCCACTGTATAGCTGTTCATGGTTTTCAGTGAACCATGGCTAGTAAAGAGGCACATTTAACTCTATATACCAGTAGGGAAAGGAATGGAGAAAAAATCCTCCTGGTGGGTAGGGAGAGAGAACATAAATCTGCTAAGGCAAGCTCCCAAATTTCAGACTGTGCACATGGGTGCCACTTGATGGTAATTTCATAAAACAGCTTAGAATTTTTCTTTGTTGAACCTTTTATCACTATTGCTTTTGAATTGTTCCTGTGTCCTCCTATTGTTGCAGATAAATGGAATTGCACTTGATAATAAATCACTGACTGAATGTGAAGCTTTGCTGCGAAACTGCAGGGAGTCTCTTACGCTTTCGTTGATGAAGGTGGGTATTGAAAAAGAAAGGACATAGAAGTAAGTGCAAGATGCATTAGCCACTTAAAACAGTTATTACCTCCATCTGCTATATACCTAATATATAACATGTTTGCTACACAAAAGGCAGCAAATTTGGCCTACTGGCTCAGTATGAGAGCACTTCAGTCCTTTTCTCCACCTGTCTCTGTGTTGTCTCTGGTCTTATATACTCCCAAATCTTCCACTCCAGTCTTTGTTCCTTCTCTCCTGCACTCTGTTGTTCTTAGTTTCCACTGAAAGCAGCTGCTCAAGTCTTCACTGAGGAAATCCTACAGTTCATGTTGTAGAGCAGGAGTGGGCAAAACGTATGCCTCAAAATATGGTGAAAATGCCCTCATATCTCCTTAGATTGCCTTTGGCGGCATTTTATTTTATTTTATTGTGGGAGCAGGTACAGTGGAGAGACAGAGGCCTCCAAGGTCTTCTAGAAGCTTGTGCAGCTTTCCACAGTTGCCCCTTTGGTGTAAGAATCTGTCATAAACCTAAAGAGTATGTGATGCAAAGTACCATACATAGTCGACTATAAGTCAACCTCATGCATAAGTCAAGGGCAGGTTTTGGTGCCAAAATTATGAAGTTTGGTATGACCCCTGGATAAGTTGAGGGTAAAATTTAGGGACATGTAACAAAGTATGTAAAGGACAAAACAAAGGAAAACGATTCCAAAGAACACTGCCATTCTCTTGCACAAGCATGCAAAATGACAGAAGCTGAGCTGCAGTGGAGAGAGTAGAGGGGGTCAGTACTTTTAGGTTCTCCCACGATGGACTAAGTTCGTGCCTTTTACCACTCTACTTAGAGAAGGGGATGGTTTCTATTTTGAAAAGAGTTAAGGCACAGTAGTTACATTGACTCATGAGTAAGTCAACCCAGGTTTTTTGGGTTGATACTTTGAGTAAAATATCTAGACTTATGCATCAGCATTTACAGTACTTCCCTAATCTCAGAAATGACAGGCTTACTGGATAGGATTTCCAGTAGCTTGGGGTGGGGAGTGGTGCTGGTGCTCTGACTTTATTATTGTGTTGTAGCTAACTTCCCATATCTATGGCTAAACAGAAAAAATAATCTCAAGCATGCAAACTGTGAATAAATTATGAAAAAAGTATTTTAGCTGACACAATATTTACCATTGGCAGGCTTTAGTTTTGCTAGAAACAGCATGTTTGTAGTGCAGAATATGGTCATTTTAATGAAATAGATAGCTCAATCACTTGTTTAGGATCTCATGACAACATTCCATAATCTTCTTCCAAGGCTTCAATTTTATTTTACCTACACTCACTTGAGTGTAAATCCTGTTCACCACCTTTTTGC
Source organism: Sceloporus undulatus (assembly GCF_019175285.1). NCBI lineage: Eukaryota > Metazoa > Chordata > Lepidosauria > Squamata > Phrynosomatidae > Sceloporus > Sceloporus undulatus. The sequence continues at coordinate 153,097,839 of NC_056524.1, read as the reverse complement.
TGAGTAAGCTTGCATAGCTTGTGCTGTGCATGTAGTTTAATAATGTGATTCTAAAGTGGTGTTAACAAGCAGTAGGATATAGCTAGGCTGATATAAGATATAAATATAGATGATTGCTGTAATCATAATTCTGCTGATGGCATGTTGTTGTTGTTTCTCCACCTAGGTTTTTCCTCAGAGCTCAAGCTCATCGTGGAGTGGTCAAAACATATTTGAAAACCTTAAGGATTCAGAGAAAATATCAAACTGTAGGGTTCATGGGGCTGAGGTACAGGCACAGAATAAAAGAAATTTAAAACATAACAGCTCAACCCAAACTGACATTTTCAACCCAGACATAATGGATATCAAGAAAGACCACGGTGATCCAGAGGACAGCAGTTTGTATTGTGATCTCAAACCATTCTCCAGCAGTGTTCTACACACAGATTCTCATCGGAACACAGTCCATGGGTGCCACAGTAACTCAGAGCACAGCCTTGGTTCATTTAGTCCAGATGTGTATGGTGAGCCAAGCTACGGTATTGTTAACCTGGACAGCAGGAGGCTGCCATTTGAATCCACAGTTACAGACTGTATGATGGTTGAGAGCACATTAGACAAAGGGCATGGTGGGAAACACAGCGGTGGCACCTGGCCTAAAGTGGTGGTCAACATTGCTACAGTGGAAACAGAGAAGTTCTCTGTCTACAAAAAGCCCAAACAGAGGAAGTCTATCTTTGATCCTGACACTTTCAAAAGACCTCTGACTCCACCCAAAATGGACTATCTATCTCCCAGCCAAGTGCTGGGACATTCACCCCAGTCCTCCAAAACTGAAGCCATATCCACCCCTCCTACCCCACCTAAGAGAAGTGATTCTATTAAGTTTAAACACAAACAGCAGGCAAGTTCTGCCTCAGAATCTACGGTCACAACAGGTTCACCACCTGCAAGTCCTGCTACAGTTCAGCCTCCTCTGTCAATTGAACTCAAGCCAGATGGTGGCACTCACAAGGGGCGAGGAAGACCCTCTGGACATTATTATAGGGAGGAGGGGATTGATCTTGCACATTTGCCTTCAAGGAAGTCTTGTGAAGATGACATTGGTTTTCAAAGATTAGAAGAGCCAGAAATTAAGAGACCGAGGCCCAAATCTGCTCCTGCTTTGAGACATAAATTAACCCCTGTGGCCATTCCTAATCCATCTCATCAGGTAGATATAACACCTGAAGCCAACATATTTTTTTTAATGGTTTTAACATTTACAGTAGCTTTTCTTAACCTAAGGAAATATGCACTGTAGAAAATTTAACTGATGATTAAAAGATGTGTCCATAGTGATTGTGCTAATATCCAGAAGTAGATTGCTAAAATGAAGTGGAACATTTGTGGGGCTCTTCTGTAGAAAGTTGTTGCCATTACTACCTTACTGTGCTGTTTATCCATCCTTAGAAGGAACAGCCTCCATCTCTCAAGGCTCTGATTAGTTTGACTTCTTGCTGAATGGTGATTGGGACTTCTCTGTAAAATGGCATTACCAGTCAAACAAAAGGATTGTATTGCCAGCCAAATAAAAGGAATTCTCTTCTGAAAAAGGAGACCAGAGACTGAATTCAAACAATTGTGTAACTAGTTCCTGAGTACAGGATAATTTTAGGTTAGCCATGTGCAATATGGCAAATTACTCTTGAAAGGAATAGGGAAATGCGATTTCAAAAGTATCTTATCATAAGGTGAATTTATTTAAATCAAGATTAAGACTGCAGCCCAGTACCAATTTACCTAGCATTAAGATGAATTGTGAGAGTTATCTTTGAATAGCATCTGTAAGATTGTGTTATAAATAATTATTCTTAATTATTTAAAACTGTTTATCTGCACTATGTAGTTATACAGTCATCCCTCCATATTTGCGGATTTGATATTTGCGGGTTTGATTATTCACGGATTTGATTAATATGTTCTCTCTAGGACTGTCTAGGTCCTCCAGTGTAACTCTGTGGTAAACTTTAACTAATAGTTGCACTGAAAGACCATTTGTAACTACTCCAGTGCCATTCTATGGTCAGTGTATGTTGGACATTGACCACAGAGTTGCACTGGAGGACCTAGAGATTCCTAAAGAGGTGTCCTCTCAGGTAAAAACAGTGTTTTTGTTATTTGTGGTTTTTCCATATTCACGGGGGTCTTGTTCCCCTAACCGTAACGAATATGGAGGGACAACTGTAGTAGTTTGATATTACTCATAATTGTCATGGCTCTATTCTGTGGAATAATGGTGTTTATAATTTGGTTAAGCCCTTATAGTTTTTTGAATTCTTTGTTAGATTTCTCTACTCTATTCTTCTGAAATACAGCACTGCTGAAGATCTTTGGGAATGATTCTTGTGGCCTTCACCAAAGTGCAAAATCCAAGATTCCATAGAATAGAACCATGGCAATTAAAGTGGTATTAAATTAATATAACTATGTAATTCAGATACAAAGATAATTTAAATAATCAAGAAATAAACTTATTTTAAATAATTTGTTTAATACACATAAATTTTCTAGACTAATTTATATACCATTGTGTTGTTATAATAATTACATCAGGTTGCATATATTGGTTTGTATCTCAGTATAGCATTTGTGCTACTTAGGAGCCCCTGTGTCATCTGTACTATAGAATGATTTCTACTTGGGGAGAAGCCAGGAAAGAGAGTGGGGGAAACAATTAAGAGTCTCTCCATATCCATTGAAGGGCACTTGTTTTCCCACTACAGTTATGGTTTAGAATCAATTTCCACTGACCTGAGTGTGATGTGCTCCTAAATTTTCACATGATCAAGCTGTGAATGCTAGGACATTTAAGAAGCAAGGCAAGTAATCAAAGAAGTACTGTCGCCCCTCCTAACTTGCGGATCTGGGATACACACCTTGAATATCCATGGAAAAGGTTTTCTAAAAATGAGTTCAAACGTTCAGCCTGGAAAAGTTGTGCCATTCCCTGTCATGTCCCTAGTGGGCAGCAACACTGCATTCACTATGGCTGAAAGTGATGTCATGTTACATCACATTTTTGGTTGGTTGGTTGGTTGGTTGGTTGACTGTTTTATGAGGTCTTAGGGTGGTAGTTGAGGCAAATGGACCCCAACAACCACACTTATTTTGGCAGTTTGGATGTTCTTGTGTTGATTTTGGACACACACAAAAATAGTCCACTTTTTAAAAAATAATCTTGGGAGATTTGTGAGATTACAGAATGGAGTGGGGGCAACTGCCATGGCCTGCAGGATTTACTTTTCCCACCCATGTGCTAGGGAGTAATGGCAGCTCTTTTATGAAATCTGATGAAACATGAGATGACAGTTTGTATCTCTGAATGTACTGTTCTCTGAGAGCACTGTATTTCCCCTTCCCATTGAACACCCTGTAATTAATAACTTACCATGCTTTTTAAATTAAATTGAAACTGTACCAAAACAAAAAGGAGAAAGGAAGGTGACTTGGATTTCCCCCACAGGTACAAAAATGCACTCCAGCAAGTGAAGAACTTCTTTCTCCTGAGCTACAGGAGTGGCCAACATATTCACCAAAACGGTCCAGTAGGCATAGTGATGGGTTTGTGCCTACCTCTTTATACCCTGGAAGCCTGTCTGCAGGTTAGTATGGCAAACTTCTTCTGTTCAGCAATTCTCCTAAATGTTGATTCCCTACTGGGCAGCCATTAACTTGACAGTGTAAAATGTTACCTTAGAATGTAAGAGTAAAATGTCTTTTCCTGAAATAATAAACACACAACAATTATTTGGGGTGGGTGGGATGACCAAAGATTGTTTTATTTAACTGTTTACTGCTCTAATCATATCAGAGAGTAAGAACAAATAACCAAGTACAAGGCTGGCAAATGTGTTATTACAAAAACAGTAGGGTATACATTCATAATCCAGTCTCACAAAGAACAAAGTGATAATAATGAAGGCATTTTAAAGCTCTAAATAGGCTATAGGAATGCAAGAAATAGGCTATAGTAAACATTTTTGGACACCATGACATGTTATAGACATGCAAAAATAATTCAGTTTCTTGAAACAGTTCGTGTTTTGAGGTTTCTAAACAAGATACTTTTTTTCATTTGTGCTCTTAAGAATTCTTCCCAGGCATATTAACATGAAGCATTCCTACCTGGCCTAGTTTTACCATTCTTGTTGGCAGTTGCAAATTAGTAGTAATGTGCTCAGTTGGTTCATGCCTGTACTGCAGCCATTCACTCAAAACCACAAGGTTGTGAGTTCAAGACCAGTGAAAGGGCTCAAGCTTGACTGAGGCTAGCATCCTTCTGAGGAGGTCGCTAAAATGAGTACCCAGATTGTTGGGGGCAAATTAGCTTACAGTTGTAAACCACTTAGACACTGCTTAGGTGGTATGAAGCGGTATATAAATGAAGCTTGTTTGTTTTGTTTGTTTTTCACAGCATCTTTCTATGCACTCTGGCTTGTATTCAAGAGTGCCTGGTACTGGTTATTTATTACTTATGTCCTGACATCAGCATCTTGATATGAGATGGATCAAGAAAAAGTCACGTGGCCTCATATTCACAGAATACATTAGATATCTTTGTAACATTAGAGTTTAGCATAATATTAAAATTTGATGTAGACTTTTGAGACAGTAATAATTTTCTAAATGCTTCCTTATGTCTGTGATGGTTGTGTTTGAAATCAATGTTGAAAGGGTAGACAATAAATGCATATATGGAGGAATTGTGCATTGGTTTGAAATCCAGAATTGTCATAGGTGCAAATATGTAAGTAATTGTGGTGTGTATTATTGTTACTGAATGAACATTCAAAAACTGGAGTTATTCTTTATAAGTACAGCATTGTTCTTCCATCTCCATAGGAACGGTACCAAGGAACATTGCACCATGTCCTGCAGTAACTGCTGTTCTGAGGAATCCTATTTATACTGCTTGGAGCCATAGAGTTAGCACCACTAATTGCCCGTCTCTTGCCAGCCAGTATTGCCACCAGCATATGCATCCCAGGTAAGTACAGAAAAGAAGCCTTGATGCATCACTTCATCAAATGTGGCCAGCCAGTTGGTTCTGGAAACCCACAGGCAGGACACAAGAAGTCAGGTCTCAATGGTTTCCCTCCAGCAGTTCAGAAACACACTGGTTCCCTCCCCACCCCATTCTTCATTTTCATTCTTCATTTTTATCTGATATTCATTGATTAACAGCTGTCTCACTTGCAGCAATTTGTTGTTTCTTGTTTGTGCCTTCAAATCAACTTTGACTTATGGTGTCCCCTATAATATGGTATTCTTTGCAACATTTATTCAGAGGAAGCTTGCCATTGCCTTCCTATGAGGCTGAGAGAATGTGAATTGCCCAAAGTCTCCCAATGGGTTTTCATGGCTGAGCAAGGATTCAAACTATGGTCTCTTAGAATCCTGGTCAAACCACTAAACCACACTTTCTCAGTGCATCACTTACTAGCATTTTAAATAATGTATATAATGGCAGCTGATTTTTCTGTGTCTTGCAGTGCTCAGCACCAAGGCCGCCTGAGTTTGGATTTGAGCCACAAACACTCCAGTGAGTGTTCTGAAAACACACGCACAAGATCATCACATGGTTCAAATTCACTACCATCTAGTGCAAGACTTGGTAAGTAGCATTTCAAATGGGACAATCCAGCAACTTATTTGCAGTCATGGTTTATGCCATCAGAGGAAATATTTCTGCTTCCTCCACATTCCACTTTTTATTTAAACAGGCTGGATGGCCATCTGTCAGGGATACTTTGATTTAGATTTCCTGCATGGCAGGGGGTTGGACTGGATGGCCCTTGCGGTCTCTTTCTAAGATTCTATGATTCTATTTGTGTTTTCCTTTTTGGAGTCAGAATCCAAAGACTATGACTGGCCCAATTCAAAACGATTATGTGAGCTGAAAGCCATCACCCCAATTTCTAGTAGTTTAAGATTGTGTTTGCACCTCATGGATGACTCTCATGAGATGCAGGACTAAAACTTGTGTACACTTCTCATGCATAATACATCTCATGTGATCAGATTCCATCCCCTGTTTGTACCATTAATCTACCTCTCTTTTTTGTAATAGATACAGGGTTTGGGAAGGTGTGTATGCCCAATATCAGAAAAGCATCTGCATGGTGTGTATGTGTGTGTCCATGGTTTATATGTGAAGTTAACCGTATATAGCAGTATGCATGGTGGCCCAGTGCTAAACACAACTTGCATTGTTTCTATTGGGAGAGAGGACGAAGAGCAGGAGAGGGTTATATGAATCACCTGCTGTGTGTAATCCTTTGTCTGAGTGAGTTTACCTCTATGGCTAAAAATGGTGGAGATAAAATTGAGCAGACTCCAGACACACAGGCTTTCCCTGTTTTGCTCCAATTGCAGTCTTTATTCTAAGAAAAATATTTCTGTAGTCTTTTTCAGAATGAGTGGTATGATGTAGCTAAACACAGAACTGGCCAGTAATATATGAACAGAGGTGTCCTGTTTCAAAAGCAAAAGGCGTAACCTAAGTTCCTGCTTACCTCTCTGCAGCCTCTCTCTCTAAGTATTTATATCCTGGGGATCACACTTTCTGTATCAGAATTCAGATGAAGAGAAGAGCCTCTTGAGAGAGAGGCTGCAGGGATGCTTGCTAGATGGAGAAGAGTTGCACGTCTCCATGTCCTTTATTTTTAAAAGTAGGAATTCCTTGCTCTTTCTGCCTGATTGAAGCAATTATGTGTTTAACATTACAGGACTATCATTGAAAACATTCCCGTGAAATGGGAATTCTTGCCAGAGAATGAAGTTAGATTTTTTAAAAAGCAATAGTAAAACCTGTTTCAATTACATTTCTTATAGTAGCCACTGAAGTATTTAGCAAGATTTAAGATCTAAATGAATTGATTTCTCTTTTTATTAAATTTGACTTTTCCCACCTTTTTGTACTTTAAAGTAGGTTCTTCCAGCAACTTGCAATATAGAACAGAACGAATAAAAATACCTTTGACGCCGAGATATCCAAGGTCCATCATTGGCTCTGATAGGGGTAAAAAAAAATTCTTGTTGTTTTATTGGAGATTATTGCATAAATTAAGAGTTCTGTACTCTAGGATACTTCTGTCTACATTTAGATTAAGGGAATGTGCCCCATCATGTTTTCTGCTTGTCCCTTCACCCCGGATAACACTAGCAGATGGGCAAATATTCTATGTACCAAAATGTATTTTTAATGTATTTTTATAGTTGGGTATGTGTTGCTAACCCTGTTTTCCAGCCTTCTAATTGAGCTACACAGTATTAAAAGATGTACAGCAGCTAAGAACATACATGTTGTAATATAATCCCAACAATTCTTCAGTGTCTTAGGCGCGTTACAGACCGCCCCTTTGGGGCGGCCTGTAGGCGCACCTTTCCCTGCCAGATCAGGGCCTCAGTGTCCAGAGCGGCAGCCGCTGAGGCCCCGATCCGCCACTTTCTGGGCTGCGGGGAAGCGACAAAAGGCCCCTTCCCCGCAGCCTGGAAAGGGGTGTCCTTGGGACTTCAAGCCCCAAGGAAACCCCGCGGCAGCAGGGAGAAGGAGAAAGGGGCCGTTTGGCCCCTTTCTCCTTTGGTCCGCTGGGCGCAGCCATCTGAAGGCTGCACCCAGCGGACCAAACCAGGAAGGAGCTCCGAAACGGAGCTCCTTCCGGGGTCGCGGAAAGGGCGCCCTAGGCGCCCTGCCGCAACCCCAATATGTCACAACTGCACCGCCTCGTTTGGAGGCCGTGCGGCCATGACGTATCGATGACGACGGCCGTGTGGAACAGCCACTGCCATTTTGTGCACGCACAGCGCGCACTAGGGTTAGGGCGGTGCAGAAGCACTGCCGCGTCTTAACCCTAGTACGCGCTCTGCGCGTACTTTTAAGCCCGTGTGTAATGGGCCACAGTCACCAGAGGTGTTTTTATGAAACTTTTGGGAACATTGTTTTGTTCAGATGCCAACTTAACAATGCATTTCATCTTGGGTGACTCTTTGGTGGAAAGATGTGCACATATTGAAACAATCCACATCTAAAATTCATCATTTACAGCTAACAATTTAAAAACCCTCTGATTCTATGATTCTGGCAGGCCATTCTATAATCAAGGGGAGGCTGAAGAAAAAGTCCTCTGGCTGACAGTTACCAACCTAGTTCTGGCTGACTGGAGTAAATATCCGCCAGAGGACCTGAGTGTCTGGGGCAGATTAAATGGGAGGAGGTGATCCTGAAGGTAACCTGGACCCCAACCATGTAGTGCTTTGAAGGTAATAACCAACACTTTGTATCTTGCTTGGAAACTAACCGGCAGTCAATGGAGTGATTTTAATATTGGGATAGTGTGATAACTCATGGATATCCCAGTAATCAATTTGGCTGCCGTGTTTTGAACTAACTGTAGTTTCTGAACTTTATACAGAGTTTTCCCAATTTACAGTGAATGATCTCTCCCAGTGGTTTCATGTAGATGTTGAATAGCATTGGGGATAGAATGGCACCTTGTAGTATGCCATACAACAGCAATTTTTTTTGAAGAGCAACTTCCCAAGCACCACTATGTGGAACTTGCCTGATAGCCACTGTGAAGCACATTGCCTCTGATTCCCATATCCCCAGGCATCCCAGAAGGATAACATGGTTGATAGTACTGAGTGCTGCTGAGAAGTCCAAAAGCACAGCAGGGACACACTTCCCCCATCAATGCTCAGGTGAAGATCATCCACTAAGGTGGTGATAGCAGTCTCAACTCCATATCCTGCTCTGAAGCCAGTTTGAAATGAATCTAGATCTGCTGCTCTTATAGGCTGCAGGCCATGCCCTTGCAGGCAGCTGATGCTTCCTCTGAGTAAGGTGGTTTGTCTCAGAGGCATACCAGTAGTAATCTTAATTCTCTTACTCAATGCAAGACTTTTATAGCCAAAATTGTCTATTCACATAAGTATTGACAGAACCCAAAATTAAATAGATCTTTAGGGAGAAACATCAGAGGAAGGGAGAACTATGGAATACTGACTAATGGGGCAGGTACTAAAAGATCATAGGACAGTGGATAGTGAAATAAAGTATCTTGGAAGGCTCTATAGTATTATAGGAGCACTCCACACTTCCAACATTTTCTTGTAGATCCAGATAGCAATATAATGAAATCTCTTTCTACTACTTCTTAAAACAACAGCAACATGAACACCTTAGACCACTGATGGCGAACCTCCAGAAGTGGCACTCAGAGCCCTCTCTGTGGTCACACACACCATCACCTCAGCACAGAGTTTGTTACTAGAAAGTCAGAGGGACATGGCACTTTGCAATAAGTAAGTGGGTTTTGGGTTGCAGTTCAGCCACTCAGTCTCTAATATATTTGCCATCACTGCCTTAGACGTTGTGGTAGGAAATCCTCTATAAAAATACTTGAAAATTGATATATAAGAATACAGTATGTTGACTGCTGCAAATGCCATAGATGCTCCTGTGTTTCTCTGTGTAGGTTCATTGTCGCACTCTGAATGTAGCAGCCCAAGCCTGGTAACTCCTCCGCAGTCACCACTGAACCTAGAGACCTCATCCTTCGCCAGTAGCCAGTCACAAAATTCTCTTTCCACCATGCCCAGGATCTCAGTGAGTCCAGTATCAATGGGACAACGTCGAAAAGACAAGTAAGTGGTGGTCATTCTGTTAATATGTTATGTAGGGTTAATTACTTAAAAAACTGGTTTGTTAACTGGATAAATATTGAATAATTTGTTGGAAAGGTCAGAGAAAACTGCTAATAATGATTCCCCCCCCCCCCCCCCTTCTAGAACAGTGGCCTTTGACTTTTTTTGACTGGGGCTCACCATTAAGTTCAGTTGGGTACATAGAAACTATCTGACCATTTTTTGCTACACACATAAACACACACGCACACACACGTATCAACCTATTGTTCTGCTGCTCATTCCTCATCCTTCCGCCTGTTCATCTCTGTAGAATCATGGAATCAGAAGAGATCATCAGGTCCATCCAGTCCAATCCCCTGCTATTCAGGAATACACAATCAAACCACACCCAACAGATGGCTATCCAGCCTCTGTTTCAAAAACATGTGCTGGCCAAATGGCCATAATAAAGTTATTGTTGTTGTTGTTATTATTATTATTATTATTATTATTATTATTATTTCAAAAACAGTGCCCTTGACTCTATCCTTGTCTCTCAACTTTACTTACTGTAAATGAAGAGTAGACCCAGTGATCAAAAATGTTATTTCCCGGTGCAGTCCACATCAAGGTGGCTCATGTCTCAGAATGATTTAAAGTCAAATTTGAATTTGTTACTCAAATCTACCAGTGGAAGAGCAGTGTTTTAAAACAGCCCAGAGGTCACCCTCTGTTAGAAAATGCATAGGAAACTTTTAAAGTGCCAGGTCACATGAGACTCATGATAGATGTCACTGACACTAGTAACCGTGGATGCTTGCAGAACAAGTTAGCATTTTGTTTATGTTTATTTCATCCTAAGATGCCTGTAGGTGTAACATATGGCTACTAGGGCAAGAAAAAGCAGGAAAATCACTAGGAGAAAAACAAAACAAAAGGTCAGGGGGTGATTATATACAATATGTGTATGTGTGATCCTTACTCTTGCAAGCTGAGCAACAAAATAGCTGGGAGCATCACTGATGAAAGTTAAAAAGGGAATGTACAATAAGGTAATTCCTCTCTGTGGTAGTGGTCAAAGAATGGATAGGCAGTGTGTTGACTAGTTTCCCAAGTGTAATCTTTTGCTGATGAAATATATTTTCTAGCTAGTGGGGGGAAGGAAAGAGTGTGACATGACAGGTACTGTTTTCTGGCATGTGTCTATGTGAAGGAGGCAAATGTGGCAATTCTGACCTGCCTTATCCTGTAGACTTGAAGATAAATTTGAGGACATTTTGGTTTTGTGCTAAATATTAACCTGCCCAGAACATCATCAAGTATCCCATGTTTTTCCTCAGTTGTTGATATGATGCTAGTTAAATTTTTAGTAACTCCACTGGTCCCCAGAGGATCCCCAGAGGTCACATCTATGCAAAGAACTTTTCAGGAAACAGAAAAGATCGCTACACAAAAAAAGTTGAAACCACAGGAGCTCATCACCTAATTGACAGAACTTTCTCAGTCCCTGCTCAGAGCTTGAAAGGAGCATGGAATAATGGAGGTTTTGCACTTCCTCTCCCCCCTGGAAGGCTGTCACAATTGTTGAGGACTAATCAGCCATTGTCTAGCTTTACAGATAGAAAGAGCCCAAAAAGAAATGATAAATTTACTTTCCAGTAGAGTTAATTAATAATATAATGCAGTGTAGTGTCGTGTCAGGTAGCGCAAGTTGAGTATCCCTTATCTGCAGTGCTTGGGATGAGAAGTGTTTTGTACTTTGGATATTTTCAAATTTTGTAATACAGTGGTACCTCGGGTTACGAAATTAATTCGTTCCGCCGCCGCTTTCGTAACCCGAAAAGCCTTCGCAAGCCGAAAACCCATAGGCGCTAATGGGGAAAAGCCGCGATTTCATGTGAAATAGCGCCGAAAAGCACCAAAATTTTCTTCGTAACCCGAAATAACCTTCGTAACCCGGAACAGTTATTTCCTATGGGATTTTTTCGTATCCCGGAAATTTCGTAACGTGGGTATTTCGTATCCCGGGGTACCACTGTATTTGCTTACACAAATTTAGCAGTTTTATTTTGGAGATAAAACCCAAGTCTAAACACTAAATTTATTTATATTTCATATACACCTTATACATGTAGCCTGAATGTAATTTTAGGCATAATATTTTAAAAATAATTTTGTGCATGAGCCAGGAAGGGTGAGCGGGGGAAGAGGTGCCGGAGTGTGCACTCCTTTTCCCCCAACCCTCCCATCCCTTTAAATGGCTCCCTGCCCCTTCTCCTCTTTATCCTCTCCTGGGGCAGCCCAGGGAGAGGATGGGGAAGAAAAGGCAAGAGGTGCCTTGGTCCCTCTGAGGCCTTTTGCCTCCCAGATCTTCTCCCTGTGCATTCCAAGGAAATGATGAGGAGGTGAAGGCAAGAGGTGCCTTGGTCCATCCGAGACCCTTTTCCTCCCTAATCTTCTCCTTGGGCATCCCAAGGAGAGGATCGGGGAGGAGAAGGGTTGGGAGGGGGGATTAAGGCACCTCCTGCCTTAGCCTCCTGATCTCTCTCTCTGGTCTTCCCAAGGAGAGACTGGGTAGGGAAAGGGAGGAGGAATGCCTGCATTCGCGCCTTGACCTTGTGAATAATCGAAACTGTGAATATGGAGGGCCAACTGTACACTGAACTATCAGAAAGCAAAGATGTCACTCTAAGCCAACCATGTGGACAATTTTGGAATTTTTTGGATTTCAGAATTCTGGATAGGGGATACTCAACCTGTATTGTATTTTGCAACTTAGTATACCGTACTTATAATATTTGGACCTTAATCTCACAACCTACCTAGTGCTTAGGCAACAGAAGACATACAAAATCAGGCTAAAGCTGAGTAGTTCTCATGCCTTAGAGCACATATGCCTGGGGAAGATGCTAGTTTGTAACTCTCCTTACGTGGAAATTTAATGATTTATTTAAATTCCAGTAGACGATAGGTCAAAGACAAAAAAGAAAAGCAAATTTAGGTATTCCTGTAATATAGCATTCATGGACTACAAGACTGTCACTATGAAAAAATAATTATTTTTCTGGAAGTCTCAGACACCTAGAACTAGAATCATAGAGTTGGAAGTGATTCCAAGGGCTATCCAGTCTAAACTCCTGCCATGCAAACACTATAAAAGCATTCCCAATAGATGGCCATGTAGCCTCTGATTAAAAATCTACAAAGAAGTAGCCTCTACCATACTCTGAGGCAGTACATTCCTCTGTTGAACAGTTCTTACCATCAGGAAGTTCTTCCTAATGTTTAAGTAAAATCTCTTTTCCTGTAGTTTGAATCCATCACTCTGTGTTCTAGTCTCTGAAGGAGCAGAAAACAAGCTTGCTTTGGCTGCAATATGCCATCCCTCCAAATACTTAAGCCTGGCTATCATGTTATCTTCTCCAGACTAAACAGACCCAGCTCCCTGAGCCACTCCTTATAGGGCATGGTTTTCAAAGCTTGTACTTTCCTAGCAAGAGTGTATTTGGATAGGGCCTCACATCACCCTCATGCCACAGTGATAGTTGTACCTGAAGCATTACTTTGTGCTGTGTAGCTGGTTGAAGCTGGAGAGGAGCAGCTTTTTGGATGTTTGAATATCCTTATCAGGAAAGCCACAGCCTGTGTTTTCAAGCAGTTATTCACTAAGCATAGCCTCCCTACTCCAGTGTTAATAATAGAAGAAGGTGCTGTACATGCCGAGGATCATATCTAAGGTTAAAGCATATACAGCTGCCACTGAGCTCGCAGTCAGGCCAAACTCTCTTTGAGGTACTGAACTTTCTGTCACAACCTGCAAACTCCTGCCTACTAGTCTGATGGTGATAATGATAGCTAATAGTAATAATGATGATGATATATTTATTTAAAACCACCCTTTCTCCCTCAATGAATCCTAAATACCCAGTTTTAAAAGTAAAAGGTGCTAGGGTTCTAGTCAACCAGAAATCAGTCATATACGTACATTAAGGTGGACATTTTCCTTCATAGCTCAGATAAATGGATTATGACTATTGAATTCATTAGTAATGTGGTAAATGTATTTCTATATATGTCTAGGGAAACATATATGTCTAGGGAAACATATGCTGTATTCACCTTGCCAAAATAGACCACTCAGACAATATAATGGATAAAAACTACTCTGCCAGGATGCTGCCTTTCTACAAAACTGTTTATGAGACAGGAGTCCCTTTTTGTTTCATGCTGGATACTCACTGGTTTGTTATCTGGCCTTGTCAAATCCTTTAATCTCAGCTTTATCTTCTCATCTGCATAGGCTAGTGAACAGCATTCAACAGACAGACTATTTAGGGGTTTACTTCAAAAGACTTAATATCTGTTCTTGACAACTCACTTTCTTTAAGTCATGATGAAGGTGGCAGTGGGATGGGATATAAGGTGAAAAGAGTTGTTGGAGTGGGTGGGAACATACTTAGGGTAGAATTTTGAGCACCTCTACTTTTGTGGGTGGCACACTATTACTACTGATTGGTAGCTCCAATAAGAGGTGTTTACTTGGACATCCTGATTCCTTTAAAGACTACAGTTCAAAAAATGTGTTATTGTGTAGTATAGGAATCAGAGCAGCTATTTTTAGTCAGCCATGCAGGTGCTGGCTAAACACACAGTGTCTCATGTTATTATCCCAGATCATGAGATGAGCATCTTGTGTGAAATAATGTTCTACACCTCCTTCTGTCCTTAATTTTCCCATATTTATTCTCGAGACAGTCTTACTGCAGTGCTTGCCTTATTGATTAATCAGTGATTAACTGATTTGATTTCTATCTTGCCTTTCTCGCAGAACTGAGGGTCAGAGCAACTCAAGCAGATCAGTTCTGATCTGTAGTTCTGATCTGTAGTGTATACTGCACCTGGAACAAAGTAAAAGACTTAACAGATTAATCTAATGTTGCCTTTTTCTGATCCCACAAATACTTAACCTGTGGCTGCTACCTCCTTTTACTGCCTACGGTGGAGTTTGGTAGTCTAGTTAAGCTTTTTTCCTTACACTTGATGCCAAAAAGTCATGCCCCCCTGTATCATATGAAGGTGAATAAAGCATGCATTATATCAACTATGAGTCAAGCAGTGTAGACAAGCCAGGATTGGGTTGGATTTAGGAAGAAGCCTACCCCAAGATTTGACTCATGGTCACGGTTTTCATTCTCAATGTAGCTGTTTAGACTCTGTTGTTACTTTCTCTCTTTCTAAGTGTGTGTTTGTTTTTTTTCCTTTTCTGCATCCCTCTGCATCTTTCAGATATTTGTTCCGTAATAGATCTTTTCTGAGAATCCCTGTGGCTCCTAGGCCAAGGTTCTGTTCACTAAGGAGTTTGAGGTTGGCTTGATATAAAGGTTGTCCTTCTCGAGCAGTATTTGCACACCTTCCTTGTGCTATTTACATGTTTGGATAATCCCCTACCCCAAGGAAAAATTGCATGGTAATTGCAATGCTACCATGCAACCCACCATCCTTAATGGCTTGAGTTGCCTTTTATTTAAACTGCTGCTTAGTTTTCATTGACTAATGGCGTGTTTCCCTGCATATAGATATTAATTACCAGTATTGTGCTTTTCCTTCTCCATCTCTTGACTCTCAGGCTTCTCATAGTTTTGTATTTATGGCCATTGGCTATTAAGGCTCCTGGGATTTTATAAATTGCTATAACACTTTTTGGGGAATGTTTTTCTTAAATGCATATTATATATGTTCATTTACCACTATATAATATGGATGAAGATGTGTTTTGTTCAAAACTATTTTTTAACCTTTGTTTAATTTATAGTTCATAGTATTTTATTATTCTGCTCCTTTTTTGTCATCCCCTCCAAATATATTTAAAATATTGTTCATCTGGCCTCTATGTGTTTGCATGATGATTGGAATGATGCTGCTCACAGCAATTCAGTAATTGTTTAAGACGGGAATTATTTAACTTTTAAGGGTGCAAGGGCAGGCAAATGTTATGCATGTCCCTGCCCTCTGCATAATTTATTTGTGCATAATTTTATTTATAATTGTAACTCTATGTACATGTTTTCAACATGTGGCCCTATGCTCTTTTCTTCCCAAAGGCCATATATGGAAGAACCTCGTCATGTGAAAGTGCAGAAGGGCTCTGAACCACTTGGAATCTCAATTGTGTGTGGTGAAAATGGTGGGATATTTGTATCCAAAGTAACTGGTGGCAGCATCGCCCATCAGGCTGGTCTAGAATATGGTGACCAGTTATTAGAGGTAAATATCTGATGAATTAGTTGATAATTGTAGCTATTGCTAATCCACAAGCAGGCAATCTATTCATTTAGAAAGAAGCCAGTCAGTTTAGATTCTGATACCGAGAAATTACCAACATTATTGGCTCATTTCACTTGTTTTCATGGATGTGCCACAATATTGTTAATGTGTCACTGCTTCTAAAATGTTCCAAACTTTCCACCTGCAAATTTCTCAATCAGCCAGCCTTGGAAAAACATATTTGGGGCTGCATCACAAAGAAATCCTTGAGTTTTACTATTGAATGTATGTTGAAAAAGGAGCTGCAAGCAATTATGGTTCTCTGATTAGTCTGCTTGTATGTTTAGAAACATGTATGTGCCACCTTCCCACATTCTGATCTGGGAATCCTGAAAGCTCAAAATCAAGTGAATCTGACCTTCTTCTGTCTTTTTCCTCCCATTCTTGTAAATTCCAATACCATTCTTTTAGTTAAATTTTCAAATGTCACTGTAACCGTGATGGCTAAGACATATATCCTGATAGCCCCATTAATTGCATGTTGTCTTAATACAACAGGAAAAAACAAATGCCAGTCAGACTGCCATAAGTAACATTTATCTGTGATAGAAAATGTAGATGTTGATTACTACTGGTGATGTGCACCTCCCTGGTTGTGCATCAGGGTTTTCAGCCTGAGAAAGCATTTTTGGACTAAAATTATTGTCTGCAGGTCACATGTTCCCCACTCCACCCCTCCCCAGGGTAAATCTACAGATCTGAAATCTGTTGCTTTCCTTAGCTGAGGTTTGTGTTAAAATAATTTTCTGAGAAAAGTTGAATCCAGGAAGAGTGCCCTTAAAACCTCTTTAGAAAACTTTATTGTATTTCAGTCAGACTGTAAGTTATCCTCTTACACTGTAAGTATCAAAATGATTACATTGATCCCCCCCCCCAGAGGTAATTAAATAATTCAGAAGCAGCAGCATGCCTCTTATCCACACTACCTTGAATTCAACAAATAATCTGCAATATAGATCCAATAAATTATGGGAAATCAAGTTTCAAAAAGCAATATGAAGTTAAATGGGGAAATCTATACTTATTTCATCATTGTAAATGCACTGCTGAGCACATCTGCCTTCCCTCCTTCCCTCCATTCCACCCCAATCCCTAGTTTAATGGAATAAACCTGCGGAATGCCACAGAGCAACAAGCGCGGCTGATCATTGGGCAGCAATGTGACACCGTAACTATCCTAGCACAGTACAACCCACACATGTTCCAGCTAGGAAATCACTCACGATCAAGGTAAGATTGATTAGACTTATCTAGGCTGGGTCTGTATCATGTGAAGCAATGCTTTTCACTACCTCAGATCAGACATTGGATCAAATAATAGTTTGTGTTAGCCATTGTTTAGAATCAACTCAAACAATGGTTTTAGCCTTTGTATCTGCAATATGTAGACAGTAGTTTAAAGTTGTTGCTGCTGCTAGTCTTGTTTTTCATTTTTTATCCTCTCAGCACTCAGCTTCATAGGTTCTCTCCCATATGCATGGTGCCTTAGCCTCTGTAGACCAGGTGATAGTTGTGATAATTATTGGGCCATTCAGACTTCGCAGCAAACTGTAGTTAAGTTTCCTTGATCATGGCTTGACATGAAACATTGATTGAACCACTGTGAATTATTTGTTTTTCGTTTCTGAGGAAATAAAAGCAGCTGGAAAGGGAGAAATGTGCTCCAATCTGCTTATAACTCTAGACACTGCACATGTTTGTGGGAAATACATCTATTTGAGTCTCATACCATTTCTTTTGGAGTTCTGTGGGCAAAAGCAAGCCCTCTTTCACCATAATTTAAAACAATCTGGGGAAGATCAAGGGAAAGGTTACTTTTTTGGACTACAGCTCCCAGAAGTATGCACACACATACACCTTGTTAGAAGGTCTTTGCAAGAAACCAATAGGAACTGAAATATTTACACCTTACCTTTGGCTCATATAAATAATAAGTGAGGATGGTATTGTTGTGGTGTCTGAGGAAGTTGTGCTTAATCACTCTGAGATCAGCTGAGTTTGTCTACACAAAACACGCAAGGCAAAGTTGCTGTCAGAAAGCCAGTTGTCATGGCTTCTGACCAAGGCGAGGGTGGATTATAAGGCACCAGAGCCAACCTTTCTTCAGGTTTTGAGGCGGCAAATTTGGGAAGTTTTATTCTTGCTTATTTTGTTATTTGTGAGATAAAATCTCACGTTGAATGAAAGGAAGTAGAATGATCTCCTTGAGCTCTGCTTGGAGTGGAAGGAGCCATTTTTCCAGCCCCTGGAGAGTCTTGGAGCCATCAAACAGCAGGAGCAAATAACCGTTTGATTTAAAATTTTGACCTTGTTCCTCCCTGTAATGTCAGTAGCCATTTAGATATTTAAAGATGCATTTTAATTTGTGTTAGCCATTGTTTAGAATCAACCCAAACAATTATTATTTAATTATAATTATTTATTATTTAATTATTATTATTATTTCACTACTATAATTCCTACTGTTGTTGACTTTTTAATTCAAGCTCCCGGCTAGAACCTGTGAGTAGTCATTCCACTCCACAAGGCAGTGGAGCTGCAACTCCTGACAGCCATTCCATAATCGACACTGTGAGCGAACAGGACGAAGGGACCATGACACCTCCTTCCAAGCAGACCACTCCAACTACTAGTCCCCGCAATTCAATGCGGTAAGCTGCTTCCTCATTTCTCACTTACTGTGTTTCAGAGCAGCTTTCTCCAGCATAGTGAAATGCAGATTTTGGGATAAGTCCTCTCATATTTCCTGACCATTGGCCATGCCTGCTGATGAGAGTTGTCCCATAAAACAGAGTAAGCCATTGGGGAAGCCTTATCTAGAGTGGCCAGGACAGGGGAATGGCCCTGAATATAAGTATCAAAATCAGAAAAATTGCTCGATACAGTGTATCATGACTGATTTACTGTAATGACAAACAGTTAGGGGTGGGAAGTGGGAATGAAAACATCTGCATTGAACTCAGAATCCAGGTTATGGAGGGGAATGGTTGCTTTCTTTCTGCCAAATAATGTCATAAAGAGTTCAGACTGTTGAAATAGTCTTTGTGTCTCAATACTCTGCTAAAAAACCAAAGGCTGCCAAGGACTGGGTACTGATTTGAATTTAGGAATTTGGAAGAGTAGCAGCTAGTGAGAAATGTTTTGTCAAACAGACCTTGAGTGTCCTTGTTTCTTGCTATTGAAAGCAATTCTATGGACACAACCAAGAGGACCCCTGAACCTAGAACTGTTACCCTTAAGAAGTCTCAAGTGGAACTTGGAATCCAAATCTGTGGCGGAAATCTATATGGCATATTTGTGTCCGACGTAGAAGATGATAGCCCTGCCAAAGGACCCGATGGATTGGTGCTAGGAGACATGATACTTGAGGTAACTGTAAATGCAAAATGAAGATGGTTGATAGTTTCAGTCGGCAGTGAGAATTGTGGTGCCCAAAGGTCACATGTGGCCCTTGGTTATGTCTTGTGTGGCCTTTGAGCTTACCAAACATCCATCATCTCCCTCAAGAAATTTTCAAGTGAAAAAATCTGAGATTGAGTTTAATCTCCCACACATATGCACTCCTCCCCACTCTCCTTCCCTGCTGAAGAAGAAATGAGTTGTTGTTGTTTGTTTGTTTTTTTCAGTTTTGGATTAAACACAATCTAGCATGAAGGAGGAACTTTTGAGCCTCTAGATATTTTGATTGAGGAAATGGCTAACTGCACCACCAGAAGCAACGCCAGGGGCACCATTTGCCATTCAAATGTTATTCATCTCCCCCCCCCCCCGCCTGTTTTAGGCCATGTGAAAATCACATGGGTCCCACCTCTGCTCTATGGTGTGGGAAGATGCTTAGCATACTTCTTATTACTTAATTTGCAAAGATACACATCAGACTTGTGGTTTTATGCATTCATGGTTTCTTTCCCTTTCTTTATTTTCCAGTATGGCTCAGTTGACATGCGCAATAAAACAACAGAGGAAGCTTATCTTGAAATGCTTAAGCCATGTGAAAATGTTAGAATAAAAGCTCAGTACAGAGTTGAAGAATTCAGCAAGATCAAAGATTTACCTGGAGATGGATTCTATGTCAGGTATTTAAAACTCCCTTCAGTACATCAGGAAATGGTGTGAGCCAGTAAGGACTGGCTCCACAGACATAAATATCTCTTTCTCTTTCAGCAGTTAATGACTTGCAGTTAAATGTCTGAATGAGATCAACCAATAAATGTTGTATGTGTTGTGTTTAAATTGACCATTGGTAGTAGTAAAGTTCTATCTATAGTAACTTAAATCTGCTTTGGCTCATTTGCATATATAAATTCAGTTCATTGAATTTTCCCTTATGTGTATCCCCTTGAGCAAACATCTAAATGATTGACCTACTTAAACAACATCAAGCTTGCAAGCTTAGTAAACCAAACTCCTTCCTTCCTTCCTTCCTTCCTGCCCAACCGATTAATTCCATTTTTGAATATAGATTTTATGATATAGATTTTATGATATAGGTCTTATGAGCAGGGTGAAAAGGAAGCATTTGACTTGAAGCACCTGGCTTTTAATTCCCAGTCCAGCCACAGCTCTCGTTCTTTGAAGTTCTACAGCCTGTAAAATAATAGTGATCTGTGTATGAATATTATGAAAAAATGAGGGAAAGAAGGAAAGGCTAAAAAGAAACTTTTTAAAAAAAATAGTATTGCTTTTTTAAAAGGACGATGATTAAGGTGATAAATAAGATGTTTTACTTGAATCATGAGCATGAGCCATTACAGTGTCTATTGAATATGTAAAAGTTGCTGGCTGCTCCTTTAGATAAGCAAGAGCTGCCTCTGCTCAGAATTACAATTGGAAGAATTTTATTTGCAAAAAGATGGAAATGTAATCAGAAACCTAGCAGAACAGAATAAACTAAGGAAACATGGACCAATTTGAGATGGTTAAATTGCCTGTTCTATGATAGAGATTGGAATTGGGGGGGGGGGGAGTAATAGAGAGATGGATGCTGGTGATTAAATATATTAAAAAGTAATAAGGTTAAATGATGGTAATTTATGATTGTATAATATTTTAAAGGATGTGTCTTTCAAAGTGTATTCAGTGGATTACATTGGAATAGTGGTAGGAATTAAGAAATTATTTGCATGCTGTAATACATATTTATACTTATAGCGTCTATATTTAATATGTGATGTGTTAATTAAAAAGTTACTTTCGTCTCTCATTCTTTGCAGGGCACTTTACGACCGGCTGGCAGAAGTAGAGCAGGACTTGAGCTTTAAAAAAGATGACATTTTGTATGTCGATGACACTCTGCCACAGGGGAACTTTGGTTGCTGGATGGCATGGCAGCTGGATGAGAATGCCCAAAAGCTGGAAAGAGGACAGATTCCCAGCAAATACATGTAAATCCATCTCTAAGATATAAATATCATTGCTAAAAGTGAACAGTTAAAATGAAGTATGAATATAAGCCATACACTTCATTCTTCCAAGCTTTGTAGTTAATGCTGGAGAGATATTAAGTTTCCCAGTAAAGTTGAAAGAGGTGGCATGTTTTCAATAACACCCAATTAAAGAAGGTATTCCATGATGGCATTTTTAGTACTGTTGATAGTTGCTGTCTTCTAAAAATGGAAAGGACTTTGGGATTATTATTTTTTTAAAAATTGAACATTGATATAAATGGTTTCCCATGGTCATGCGGTAGCATTTTTAGACATGCGTGGCATCCATATTTAATTTTGGTCCTTGAGTTTGAACACAAGACTGCACCACATTCCCTCCTTTTAATCTGCTAAATTAATGCTTGATTTTTCATAAAGATCAAGGAGATTAAGATCAAGGGAGAGAAGTAGGCACCACTGCTTAGCTAGGATCCTTATATAATAATGAACTAGCAACTATATTACTAGCAACGGGTAGGAAAATCTTCCCCATATCTGATTATTGTTTTATGTATTTTGGTTCTGCTTGCTCTCTATTTCATAGGCCTTTTCACTTGACTGTTTTACAGTCATTCTTCACATTTTGCAGCAACCTTTGCAGTAACTCAGCTTTCTGAGTTGTGTTCCCCCTTATATTGAATATGTGGAGTTACAGGATTGTAGGACTGCTATACTGTTTCAGAGCCACTTATTACTTGACCTTCTGTTGTCCATTCACTTTTTAAAAAACATATTTCACTTCTTCTCTATCTCTGCAAAAGCCATTTAGACATAGAGTCAAGAGAAACAAAATACAGGGCCAGTTACATACAATCAGTCTGCATGAATTTAGAGACCTGCACATCTCTGTGCATATTGCAACAGGATCTTTTTGTAAGAACAGACCACCTCAGGTAGTTGATGAAGTTAGAAATACCAAGCAACCCCAACCTGTTGCTCTGACAGTTCAAGCAACCATTTTGTTTTCATCTAAGCCTCATCCACATTGCAGAAATAATGCAGGGTGACTTCACTTTGTCATGGCTCATTCCTACAAAATTTGGAGAAATTGTACTTTTCTGAGACTTTAGCCTTTTCTGTCAAAAAGCTCTGGTGTCACAGCAAACTACAAGTCCCAGGATTCCATAGCATTGAGCCATGGCAATTAAAGTGGGGTTAACCTGGATGCAGCCACAGTGTGGTTGAAAGACTGTTATAGGAGTAGGTGATGGGTCCAGTGGATGGGAAGATGCACACTCCTGTCCTGGAGAAGATAGAAAGTAAGTGAAAATGTGTCATCTGTTTCAATGATTTTTAAATCATTGGAGTGGTTTAAAACAAGGGGACCTTTTGCACAACACCTTGTTTGTCAATGAACTCATGTACCCGTTACAGAACTCCATGATATTGCAAAAGAATCTGGGGTACAGATACATACTGAAGGTATTAGTTGGTTTTCATTATCACTCTGTATGAGTGGACTAACAACGTGCTCTGGAAGCTCCCTAAATGTGGTGAGCTCCCATGTGAGAAAGATATCTTCTAGAGAAGCATGTCCACTGTTACTGATTTTCATCCTGAGGAATTGTTGAGTTTATAGTGTGATGTCAACATGTGGAAGTCATGTTGGACTACGTCTCTTCTTTTTTACCTTTCAGTGCACAGTGTACCTGTGTCAAGATATGCCTCATAGTGCAATTATATATGTATCCATAATGAAGCCTATCTCAAAATTTTAGTATCAGTGGTTTGAATATTTACATATAGTTCACAAGCATTTCAACTAATGCCCAATTATCAAAACAATTTTCTTGTAGGATGGAGCAAGAATTCTACAGAAGACACAGCATGTCTGAAACAAAAGATGAAAACAGTTCCACAAAGACATCATCGGCAGCAGCTCGAAGATCATTCTTTAGAAGAAAACATAAACACAAACGCAGTGGGTCCAAAGATGGAAAGGATTTGCTGGCCCTTGATACCATCAGCACTGACTCCATTCCCTTCTTAGATGGCAAGTGACTGTTGAATGTAGTTAGCACACCACAAGATAATCAGTATTTATTTGTACTTTGGCAAATGAAGACCCACAGTTTGCTGTTTAAAGAATATGAGTGTGGATAGCTAATGCTCAGTTTGCCAAGACCAGTGTAGGTTCAGCAACTACACATTGTAATCCTGAAATATACTAGATGTTGTATCCCCGCTGAGTGAGAAGCAATAATTGTTCTAAGTTTGCATCTGAAAATATTTGTTGATTTAAAAAATGTTCTACAACAACGTAAGTAAAATAAGTAGTAAAATGTTTTACAACAAAGCTGGGAAGGAGATTGGAATCTAAATTTCAACAATGCCATGGCATTTAGTCTAACATACAAGTAGAACTCAGAGTTCAACAGCAAAATTGTTTATTTGTGGTTATGTGACAAATTCTTACAAAATCTTTTGATTTTGTCATCAGTAAAATTGCTGAAATCTTCAAATCATTGCAAACTGGATAAAAGGATGTTAAGGAGTTTTGATGAAAATAGTATAACTTAGTTCTTCTTTTCTGAGTAGTTAAGAAGCACTGGTTTGGGTTTACTGAAGGTAGACTATACTTCCCTGAATTTTTCCTAATAAACAATTCCATATCATTTATTCATTTTAATTCATATTTTGTACTGTTAGAGAATTAAGATTCATAGGTTTTCAGATAGCATCAATCCAGTCCTTACTTTTATTTATTAGCATGCAATTGAGTACTAGATTTCTAAGAAGAAATTTAAAATATAATGTAAGAATTTCTACCTTTCTTTTCAGATTCTATAAACCTTGCTTATCAACGAGTCCAGAAAGTGGATTGCACATCTCCTAGGCCTGTGCTCATTCTTGGACCGTTACTTGATGCTGTGAAAGACATGTTGGTCAAGGAATCGCCAGGAAAATTCTGCAGGTGTCCCCTTGGTAAGTATGTTGGCACTAGAGACTTCTCTGGCAGCAAAGGTTATATTCTTTGGGCTTACCGCAAAGCAATAAAAAGGCAGTGGTTGCTTGCATTTTGTAGATGCTTCAGTTTTCTTTGTCCAAGGTAGTACTTTAATTCCTTGCTTACTATATTGTCCATGTCTTTGAAGTGCAATTTGTATCTCAGACCAAAAAGTGAGACTCTGTATCACCACCACTACATGTCTCCCTTCCTGAGATGTCCATTCATGAACATCAAAATTTAATGTGCTCCTCTCATAGCATTTCATTTGCTCCCTTGATCCTTTCTTCTGCATCTGTCATCTCTTGTCTCACTGTGCAGCTATAATTTCTTCACGTTCTGTAAGAATATGTTAAGATCC